>NC_064811.1:128169211-128243587 GCF_023721935.1 Panthera uncia | reverse complement strand
AGTTCTTTCCCCAGGGAGCTCACAGTCCAATGATAACATCTCTCTACTAGACCGTGAACTGGGGAAAGAACTGTAATGGTTTTGTAAATGGCAAAATAGAAATGGGTAGAGGACGCCACAGGAGTCCACAGATGGCTATTCACATCACCTAACTGCAGTACCTCACTTCAGGTTTGTAGGATGGCAGTTAAGAAGACAAAATATGTGAGCTACAGCACATGATTTCATTGGTTTCTGACCGCTCAAAGTAAAGACTATAACAGAAGAAGCAAGAGCCAAGGAAACAGACAATCCAACAAGTACCCACTTCTCTTTTTGTAAGTTTACCCATTTATTTTGAGAGTAATCAAAATGCGTGAGGGCCCCCTGGCTACTTCTTAAGCATCATGTTCTCAAAACATTCTGATTAGTTACAAGCTACTGGAAAGTTCTATTTTAAAATTTTGTTTCTTGGGGCGCCTGGGTGGCTCAGTCGGGTTAAGTGTCCGACTTCGGCTCAGGTCATGAGCTCATGGTCCGTGAGGTCGAGCCCCGCATCGGGCTCTGTGCTGACAGCTCAGAGCTTGGAGCCCGTTTCAGATTCTGTGTCTCCCTCTCTCTCTGTCCCTCCCCTGTTCATGCTCTCTCTCTGTCTCAAAAATAAATAAACGTTAAAAAAAATTTTTTAATTTTGTTTCTTTAGCATGTCAGAAATATCCTTGTAGAAATATATCATAATGCTTAATTGGTGAAATTCCACTCGAATTTTGTATCTTCCTGTATTTTCACATCAGGAAAATATAATACTTTAGAGTGACCTAAGTCAATCAACTTTTTACGAAAATACACGTAAAAAGAATAAAAGGTGGGGGGCGACAGGGTGGCTCAGTTGGTTAATCATCCAACTTTTGATTTGGCTCAGGTCATGATCTCATGGTGCATAAGATGGAGCCCCTTGTCGGGCTCTGAGCTGACAGCACAGAGCTTGCTTGGGATTCATTTTCTCTCTCTCTCTCCCTGCCCCTACCCCGCCTCAAGATAAGTAAATAAAACATTAAAAATATATATATATAACTTTCCTTTCCACAAGATACCATGCTGCAGCTTTTAAATAATTTAGCCTAAATAAAATGGTAATTGTTAATCAACAATTAGTATTTAGTATTAACAACAAACTAGCAGTGAGTCTATGCTTTTTTCCTATTTGCACTTTGCTGTTTGCTCTGAGTGAGCCAGGGACGTTGGAGCTGCCTGACCTTTCCCCAGCAGAGTGTAAACGAGAAGGCTGGGGGGGGGGGGGGGTGCTGCAATGCTGAATCACAGGCTCCGGACAGCAACCACCTAAGCGACCCAGCGACAGACACTGCAAGCAGCACCATATGTGCCCCCCACCCTCCCATGCCAGGGTCCTTGCCTCAGTGTGGGCTGTGTTGCCAGAGTCCCCTTCCAACAACAAGCAGAACTGCAGCATGGTGGAGCCCCTTCCCCAGGAAGATTTGGAGCCACTAGAGAACAATCTGGCAGAAACACATTTAAATACCTAGCTGAGCTCATAAGAAAGAAATTCCCAGATGCCTGAACTCAGAAGAAGAAAAAGCCAGAGTGGTGAGGATGTACTCAGGAGGAAAAAGGTTTTAAAGCCCAGGGGGTAGGTTTCAATTCCTCTCAAAGACAGTTATATACAAGAGTCAGGGAGCTGGAACTATTCCTAAATAAAACTGGGGTCCTGAGAAGGGGGTATTGTCAGTGCAAGGGACACCTGAAAGGCTCCATCCATGGACTTAGGGAGGAAAAGGCAGGAGAAAGCGTCTCTACTAGAGGCTCTGGGCTTGTGCATATGTTGGGTGTTTAGATGTCTAAACCAAGAAATCAAAATTCAGAAACTATACCACCAGGTAGATTTGAAGTCAGAATGTACATACATACTAGTGACCCCTTGAAAAAACAAACCAACCAACCTCAAGCTGAGAAATTCACATAATATCAGATTTAGAAAGATATTTCTGAAAAGCCAGAATGTGGGATTCCCACAAACACTATCCAGCGCCTTCATTTTACTGGTAAGAAAATGAAAGCTCAGGGATATTAGGTGAGCTACAGAAGCAAGGTTTCCAAAGAAGAATATCACACTGCTTGGGTTCCAATTCAGACCCTGCCCCTTACCAATTCTGGGGCTGTAGGCAAAACACAAAATGTCTGGGCACCTCACTTACTGACGCTGTAAGAGAACCCAGCTTCTGCAGGACTGAGCCTCAGGTTCCCTGAGTCATGACTGTTCTCTTGTTAAGGGGCAGGGGAATGCAGGACCCCTCGCAGGCGAGAGCAATGCGGGGGTAGGAGGCCTGAGAGCTCCCAGCTGTCTTCTCTTGTCACCTGGCCCACAAACACTCCTGCAACCGCATTGCACAGGCAGAATGAAGGGCTGGGCACAGACGATGCCACACTTTTTCTTTAAAACCTCCCAGAGCTTTGAGCATTTTATAAAGTAAAAACATGAAAACTATGTTCACTTTTAGGTATTATTTTAGGAAAAGAAATGAAAACATAACCAGGATATGTATTAATTTTAATAACATTTATCTCAAAATACAAACATTGATATCTATTCTCTGTATCCAATACAACAAAAATAAGATTAAAAGATAATAGCTAAGAATAAAATTATAGATTAAAAAACAGATGAAAATTTTAAAGCGATCGTAAAAATTACACACCTCAAGACCTGAGCAGTACCTCTTTTCTTGTTTTTTCTACATGTTCGATTTTTATTCCAACTCAAGTTTTGTAAATTGCCTTCTTTCTTCTCCTGAAGCTTCTTCCTCCTATAAGGATCTTCTTGCTAAAGAGAAAAAAGAAACCTTAAGTAAAGGTTTAAACTGAAGACCAACTTCATATGAATTCAGAATGTTCCAACATGGGTGAAAACAGAGACATACATTTCTCAATCTCTAGTTTGTTTTCATTTCCCTTCCTTCTCTACCTTCCTCAATCTCTGAAAAAAGAAAAAACAATCATTGCCTATAAAATTCCAAACAGGCTAAAAAGGAAAAACATCTGTTAGCAATTTAGGGTCAGCTTGCTGTTAATCGGCAGCAATAAATTCTCCAGCATTCACCTGTTAATTTGGTATGTGCAATTCGCATGAATTACTACTGAAGAAAAGTCACGTAAAAACTCAACTTAGGAGTAATTTGTGTATTTCTGTTTTTATTTGTTTACAGAAAAACTTTAGGAGGACAGCCAAATCTCCACTGAGTGTGCCAAACTAGTTTAAGCTTTTGTAAATAAGGCAAGAATATGCTTGATGTTTTAAATGTGGTTCTGAAAAACTTAATTTAGCATGAAATTCGTATTTTTATATATCTATACATTATGTACGTATGTGTATATACACATATACACATACGTGTGTGTGTGTGTGTATACATATATATATATTTTTTTTAATTTGGGCCTTTTCCTCTTTTAAATGTTAGGCATAGTCTGTTAAGCCAAGAGAAGGGGGATTCCCCTGCCCCTTAACATTTTGAAGTAGCTCCTGCCTTAGAAGTCCTCTAATAACTCTATTTCTCTTCCTTCTACCACTCTGCCTCTTTAAAGGTTTTTTTTTTTAATGTTTATTTATTTGAGAGAGAGAGAGAGAGAGCGCACAAGCAGAGGAGGGGCAGAGAGAGAGAGGGAGACACAGAATCCAAAGCAGGCTCCAGACTCCCAGTTGTCGGCACAGAGCCCAAAGCAGGGCTTGAACTCACGAACCATGAGATCATGACCTGAGCCGAAGTCGGATGCTCAACTGACTGTGCCACCCATGTGCCCCAAACTCTGCCTCTTTACAGCAGAGGCACTGTCAGCAGGTGGGAGAAGGTACAGAGCTCACTAGGGCTTGAAAAATGCATTGTTCCTGGACATCACAGAGGCAAATCCCCCAGCTCAGAGAGTCCTCTTCCTACTGACCCTTAGGATTCACCTTTCATACAGAATAAAGACTGCCTCATTTTACCTTCTTTTTTGAGAAGTTTGGTCCAGAAATCAGAGTAGGAATCCATGGCATTCTAGCATACACCTGACTAATACACATGACTTGGAAGAGGAAAAGCAGAAGGTTTCAAATGCCTACATGTTACATATCTGGGGTATCAAAAGCCTCATGTACATATTATGGCAAGAGGCTTACTACAATAAATACTAGAAATAAAATGAAACTGCAACTGTACATGTGGTAGGATTATGGGATTTGGGGGTTCTTCTTAATACTCCTTTAGTTTCTCTCCCAATAAGTATGTATTAACTTTTTTCTGATTCTGAAGGAATCTGAAAAACATGACACGTTAAACACACATAGCCCTATCTTATAGGATTTTATGCTAACTGCTTAAGTTAGACGCTAAACACATTAATAACATATGATCAGACATTATCCAAAGTTAAACAGTAAATACATGCCATATTTATTCACGTACTATTCCCTGTATATTTCTAACTTTGGGGAGGAAAGTTTTCCTCTCCCCTCCCCTCTCCACTTAAGGGCCAAGAAAGACTTTTCAACACAGCAAGTACTTGAGCCTTTCTGTCCCTCCAGAGTCACATACAAAGAAAGGATCTGTCTCTAAGTGGGGTCAGAGAAAGAGTGAGCTGGTCAGTAGTCACTCTGACACTTGGCTGCCTTTCTGCACTCAATCTGGTTAGATTTGTCATCCTGTGCAAACAAGAAGGACTACAGAGACATGAGACTGGGTGGTCAGAGGCATCGTTACTGTCTCTGAATATAGGCAAGAGTGATTAACGAGAGTGCGGGGCACGCTGGACTCCGGTGAGTGGAATGACAGAGAAGCAGAGTGCATGAGCAAACACAGACAGGAACAGAAACAGGGTGTGGACAAGAGAGGGAAAAGACTGAGGACATACTGAGGAATGAAAAACTAATGAATGGACTTGCTGTGTGTGTGTGTGTGTGTGTGTGTGTGTGTGTGTGTGTGTGGCGGGGGCTGGGGGGCGGGGGAGAGGGAGTGAGGAACAATGGGAAGTGAAGAGGAAGGGCTCCAGTCAGGCTTGGAGAACAGGCCAGCACTGGCAGTAGCAGATGGTGGGGGGAGGGGGCCGGGAGAGAAAACCAGAGACCCAGAGCAACAGACTTGTGGAGAAATGAGAGGCAGACTAAAGGCACAATCTGGCTCTTTGCTTTCTGGTAGAGGGTGTCACACATAGAGGGAGGCAGGACCAACCAGGGAACGAGTCCGTGCAGAGTTGCAAGTAAGACCACAACTGTGAGGCCAAACAGCCCAATTTGAATCTCACTCCATGCCTGCAACTGTGATCTTGAGCAAGTTACTTAGCTTCTCTCTGCCTCAGTTTCCTGAATCTTCCTCAAAAGGCTGTTGTGAGTGTTACATTACCTGATACATAGTAAGAATTCTATAGAAGACCTGGCTATTATCACATTATTGAATTATTTGAACTAGTGAAGTTCTCTGATAGCCCTGGTAGAAGGGACAATTTCATTGATTACAATGAAATAAAAAGATTTCCTAAAAGCAAAAACATTTAGTAAAAGCAAATGAAAAAAATCAAAGAAAAACCACAGATTTCACAATACATTCTTCAAGCTGCTGTATATAAGTAAAAGCAAATAAAAGAGGGAAAGGGCCGATTAAGAAAAAAATCGGATACACTATTTGATAGGCAGAGTCAATACCGTGCTGTATGTTCTTAAAGAAAATAAGAAAAACACACGCGACAGAAAAACAGGCAAAGGACATGAAATAGAAATTTGCAAAAGAAATATAAAAGGCTAAAAACCATGAAGACTTCACCCAAAATACTTAATAATGAAGTATGTTTTTAGGAAAGCCAAATTATAGACCAGCTTGGATCTCATCTTTCCATTTTGGTTTTAAAAACCACGAGTGTATTTACACTGCATGTTTCTGCTTGCAAACACCAGGAGAGGGCTGGGGAGGCAGAGTGCCGTTAACATAGTCTGCCTCTGAGCAGCACAAGTGGAACTGGGCGAGACATTCACTTCTAACTTATTTTAAAAAATGAAAAAGATTTCAGCGGTAGGATTTTGGATGGATGAGTTTTTACTTGTTTTTCGGAATAGGAAAGTGCTGCTTTTTCCCTGGTGAGAGATGCAAAGTGAAAGAAAACACAGTCGTTTCCCTACCTCGCTGATCAAGATTTTGCATGACACATGGGGCTGCTGGGGGCAGAGGAAGCCAGTGTTTCCTACACCATCCATGTGAACATGAATCCACCTTTCTGGAACGCAATCTGGGGCACACATGAGGATACTCTCTAATCCTACTTCTAGAAATCTCTAACAAGGACACAGCAGGTATACAGGGAAGACTTAAGAACAACGTAGCTCATCATAGCGCTATTTACGAAAATAACAAGCTGTAAATTAATGTCCAGTCACAGGGGAATGGTTTAGGATTAGGGGCATAGTTAAATGACAGAATGTTATGTAACCACTGAAAGTTCCCTTTGTTTTGAACGTGAGAAAATTCAGAATTATTAGCATGATTAGCAAACCTACATCTACATAATGATGATGCTGAGGTTTTTAAAAAGTTGTATAAAAAAGAAATAGAATATATAAAAATGTACAAAGTGGTTCATTTTGGATAGACTTTTCTCCCCGCTGCCCCTTCCTTATGCTTTTGTAACAATCATAAATTCCTTTTCTAAGGGGAAAAAAATCTGCTTGAAAAAATAAACAGCAGGGCTACGGTTAAAATTTAGTTTGTAGCTCTTAAATCTGGGCTTCAACCTTCTTTGCCAATAAATCTACAGGAATGTTCCCCATGTACTATAGACAGATTTATACAATTTTCTAAGCTGCAAAGTTAGGCCCTAAGAATGTATAAGAAAAACAAACATTGAGTGCTGCCCTTGGGAATGTGTTTATTGAGAACGACTTCTCCAAACGAACAATGAAATGGAAAGCACACACTTGCAAGGTTTTAAAGAGATGCTCTGCAAAACAGGGAGTGAGTCTTGGAGACAGCAAAACAAATGAGGGACTATGGTCCCTCAGATCCTCTAGCTGGTGGCATCCTTCCTTTTGAGGGGATTGCCATCATCTTTAGGTGCAGATGTCTGTCTTACACAGGCTCCCAGGCCAGAAAAGGAAGGAGGAGCTTACATGACCCCTGGGACTGTGCACGAGCGAAGTCTGAGCTCCAGGGATAACGAGAAAAAAGAAGAGGCCCAAGCACAGAGGCCTGGGTCTGTGATGGGGGCCAGAGGCTTAGTCTGAAGTGGGGGGAATGGCACCCACCCGTGACAGATGGATGCCAGCAGCACCACCACTGAAGAACAGTTCCTTGGGGCCACCTCCTCCTTGTGGCCCTCAGATGGAGGGACCTGGCGTGAGTCCCAGCTCGCAGGCTGTGCAGCCACTGAGTGATCATATCTCAGTGTTGGTTTCGATCTCACTACAGGGCAACATGGAAGTCTCCAAAGCCCTTATCAGGAGGATGTTAAGGTTCAACCCTTACCCTCACCCATTCCCTCCTACCTCAAATTCAATGACTTTATTTCTGCTCCTGAAAGCACAGCCCGTCTTAGTCTTCCGGCCTCGCTTCCAGTACATCTGCTATACCTGCACCCTCAAGCCGTCCACAGCTACACCACCACCCGAGGTTCACACTCAGGCCCCTGCCCTTCCCTCTGTACATACACACCTCGGAGAACTCAGTGTCCTCTTTCAGTTCTAACCTCCACAGGCACAGCTCCCATTCAAACCCTGGATCCGTATCTCTGGCTGTCACTAACGAACACGGTCATTTCCTTTCTACTTACCCCTTGTCAGTGCTTAGTAAGTGCGCTACTCTAAGCACTTACCACATGAACTCATCTATGCCTCACAATGCTAGGAGGTAGGCAGGCTACTCTCATCTTCATTTGTCAGATATGGAAACTGCGATGTTAAGTAACTTGTCCAATGTTATAGAGCAAGTAAGTGACCACCTGGATTCAAACCCAACAAGTCTGGCTGCAAAGTCCATGCTCTTAATTTGCAACATTGCTTTGATAAACATAAAAATGAACTCATAAGTCAGAATTCCCCATCTTCTAGTTAGCCAGACTTAAAACCCTGGAGTTACTTTTGCAAGTGATTGTATAAGAGAAGACAGCTCCTCTCCTTTGTGCAATTAGGTGCAGGGAAGTCCTATTAGTTTTTCTTCTAAATTCTTACCTACTCTTCCTACCCTTGACCCTTGCTCCTGCCCAAACACAGCCTTATATCACACCTCCCAGCAGAGTAACAGCCTCCTTATGAGAAGACAGCTGGTGCCCAACTCTGCTCTCTATAACCCAGCCTCCAAAACGTTCAGACTGACCCTCCAAAAATGCATTATCCACACATTCATTCAAGCATTTACTAAACAACTACACTTTATAATCTTTGTAACAGCCATTCTGCCCGTCTTTGTGAAACTGAACTGAAAAATACCCAATTATGACCTTCAAGAAACTCACAGCCTATAGGCTGTTTTCCACCACCCATCCACATGCCAGTTCAGAAACCTTCCATAGCACTCCATCATTTGCAGCAGGGTCCCCCCCAAACTGGCCACCCTTCAGCCAAATCTTCTGGCCAAACCCTTCAGCCAAAAGAACTTTGTTTCGACAGATGTGCTTTTAAAAATCTGACTCTGAAATTTATTAGCAAGCAACCCACTACTGTCCAATTTTCTATAGGCATCATCACTTTGATTGCTGTGCTCACCCAGTTCACTATTTGTGCTTCTGGCTGAGGTCTAGGAGATAATGTCTAAATTTTCAATTGGTGTGCAAAGTCCTTTCCCATCTGGAAGGTCTCCCACTCTTCTCTCCCATTACTTCCCACTCCTGATTGAGCTTCTTCTCAAAGATGATCTCCTACAGCTCCCAGTTATGCTGTGGGGTTCAGGGGTGCCGCTGCCCACCTTCCCTTCTTTGCCTGTCCACGTTTCTATCTGAAATCCCTTCCACCACTTGACTACTTAGAAATATCTTGTCCTTCTTTAAATGCTGCAAACTCCCAGTTTGGAATGTCTAGGATATCTTTATTTTGTATCATTTTCATGTTATTTAAATGAAAAACCCATGTTGGTTATGAAGTTTAAGCAAAAATAGAAGAATATAGAGAAGGAAAAAAGAATCACCCCAAATCCCACCACCCAGAAATAACCAGACTCTGCCACTGATTATTTGGCAAACCTTATTTTTTACTATCTCTTTATGAACCTACATACACATTAGGATGGCAAGACAAGTGACAGGAATGATTCATAATATTGGAACGATGTATTATTTTTAAATAAAAATTTAAAGCTCAGTTTTATTTGAATTTAACAAAAGTAACTGAAGTAGAACCCAGGGAACTGCCAATGTTCAAATAATCATTTCTTCTTTATTAATTGTTTAACGTTAAGAAAGATAGTGAAGGACATTTTCATTAAGTTTTCACCCTATTAAGTGCTATGTTCAGTTTTATACAGTATGGACTCTCCACCAAGAAAAATAACATTAAAACTCACCATCACCTACCATTCAATACCATCTCTCATTTTTGCAGATTGTTACCTTTTCGTTTTAAAATATGCAATCTGTTCTGCAATTATAATTGCTAACTGTTTAGTTTTAATTGCGGGTGGAAAATGGACAGAAATCCCAACAACAGACCTTTAACACAGCTTCAGTAGTCCTGGGTCCTTATTTTCACTTCTAGCTTAGTTAAATTTCATTAACTTCATTTTTTAAGAAAGACTCATGATGAACTCACCTGTGTTTAAGGATGCTGCTGTCTTCGCACTTAAGTGTCAACTTGGCTAGAGTGTTCTTGCTCACATTCTCATTCTCTCCAAGATATGGCTCCCTGTGCCCTGGCATGAGACTTTTCTACCAAGTGAGGCAAGCCTGAGCTGGTGTTTCTCCATCTTCCTCACCTCCTTGCACTGTTCTTTAGGCTTTAAGTTCAATAACTATAGCCAGGCTGTGCCTGTGTCCATTGCTATGTGTCAGTTTTTCCTGGTGCACCCAGTGTGCCCTTTTATTCTACAAATTCCATTCTTCCCTTGTATCAGGAAAATTTTCTTCGATTTCATCTCTGAATAAATATGTTTCAGATCTATTTCCTGGGTCATTTACTTAAACACTCATTATTCTTCTGTTGGACTGGTTTTGTCTTTCTTTGCCCCATATCTATCATCATCTTTTCTCTAACTGCTTCCAGCTCTTCAATTTTTTCCCTCACAGTCGCTCTGATTATCTTAAAGCCTTTCTCGGGGTCAAATAATTCAAGTTTTGGCTACTGTTGTGTAACGTCATTTGGGTCTTCATTTCTTAGCTGTATAATGTCTCTTTTAACCTCATCCTGGTGTATTGATTTGCCTTTATAAAAGCTCTCATTTTATGGAGTTCATTTTCTATAGTGAGAAGTATGAAGAGCTTTCTTCAGGTCTCTGGATATGTTTTCTTCTACATTAGGATCTTTACCTGTCTTCTGTGTTCTACTCCTTTCATTCGCTTTTACTGTGTGTGTTGGGGGGGGGGTGGTATACAGTGTATATCTGCATAGTTAGAATGCTATGTTTTTCCCACTGGGCTTTTACTAATACACAGATAGCTCTGTTCTGAAATAAAGTAGGTAAATTCTCCTAAATACCTTTTCTACCTTTCTCCTTCACCTGTTTGCTTTTGCCTATGAGATATGGGGCTGGGTTCTGCTCTCTAGATGCTCTTTGGTAGGCTACACTAGAGAGAAGGGAGAGGGTTTGCCAGGACAGTGTGCAACTATGTTCTCTTTTCTGGGAATCTGTTGCACAAGTGCCCACTTGCTTGAGCTAGACAGGCATCCCTTTCCTGTGGATTTTGGCCTATGCTTCCAACTCAGCAAGAGCAGACCCTAAAATGGATGTTGGGTAACAACTGGAGAAAAGGGACTGGTTCTACTCCACCGTCTTTACCAGGAGTTAACCCATCTGCTTAAGAACAGCTTCCCCAGAGAATAAAAGATAAAAGCTATCTGATGTTACTAGAAATTATCTTAGCGTCTCCTATGGAATTAGAAGATAAATAAAACTTTCCAAACACCTCAAACTCACCACTTACAAGTACAGATTCAAATGCATAACTAGCCACCTCACTGAAAAGTATGAAATATACGTGGACAGTCACTAGACAGATATTTGCTCTCTAAGCCCTAAAAATGGGTTTTGTCCTAATAGGCAAGAGAAAAAGGAATACAGACCTCGACTGAAGGTATGTCCTGTTTCTCAAAACATATGCCTTCTTTAGATGCTTTGTGGATCTTCTTTTCTGAGGAAGACTTTGTGTCAACCTTTTTCAAAGTTTCACAGCTGTCTACTTCATTCTTGACAGGCACTTGCTGGTTATTCCCTTGAATACATAAAAATGATTTAATCTCTAGCTAATTATTTCCATTCACATTCCCATAGTTAAATCTCTTTCCCACACCAATCTAATTTAATGAGATTTAGACTTAAAGATTGTTCCCGACATTCACGATGCTCTAGAAATGTGTTGACCACTAAAACCGTGCTTACGTTACGAGGTCTACAAAAAGTCTTTAAAAGAGATTGAGGGAAAAGCCTGAGGCGGTACACCATTATTTACAGCAGCATTATACCTAACAGCCAATAGGCAGAAACAACCCAAGTGTCCCTAGACAGATGGACAGACAAACAAAATGTGGTATACCTACAGTGGAATAGCATTCAGCCTTAAGAGGAATGAATCATTGCCCAACACCGTGGGCAATATTATACTTAACACTATTGAGGTGTATACTCAAAAATGATGGAGAGGGAAAAGCAAAGGAAGGAAATTCTGACACATGCCACAACGTGGATGAACTCTGAAGACCTGAGGCTAAAAGAAATAAGCCAGTCCCCCACAGAGAAATACTGTATGATTCTTCTTGTCTGAGGGACCTGGAGTCATCAAATTCATAGAGATGGGCTGGCGGGAGAGGGCAGAGGTACTCACTGCTTAATGGGTATAGAGTTTCTTTTCATGACAGTGAAAAGGTTCTGGAAACGGATGGTGGTGATGGTTGCACAACAATGTGAAGGTACTTAATGCCACGGAGCTTTATAATTAAAATGGTAAATCTTATGTTATGCCTATTTTACCCCAATTTTTTTGAAGTTGGTGAGGGGAGAGAGGGGTAAAGGCCTTGGCTTCCAGTCATGACCCAGTCCCTAATTAGTTTTCAAAGCAAATCTCTTAAGTTGCCTGAGTTTCTTCAGTTTCCTTAGTTATAAAATGAAAATACCACTTTCTCCGCCTGCCCCGACTGCTACAAAGATGAAATCAGAAGACCCATAAATGGAAAGGATCCCCCACCAAAACTGCATGACCCGTTTCAGGGCAGGTTCTCCTCCCAGTCGGGGCGCACCTGTGCCCAGCAACCAGGGCCTGTACCCTGTAAATGAGCAGATGAATCACAGGGCAAAAAAGCTGGTGCTGGTAGAAACCTCATGTGAAAACATGATTTTCCTACTTTTCTTTCAAGTGATTTCATGCCTAAGTGTATTTCTTCTTCCATCCCTTACTTCAAAATAAAGTCAAAGCAACGTCAACCCCACAAAAACTGGCCTCAGTGTTCTGATATGAAACAAAGCATTTCAATACCTTCTCTTTTTTTCTTGAACTGAGACTTCCCTTACCATACCTTTGCAATCTGAGAAAGTTTAGATGGCCCGGCAGCTATTTCACAAGGAAGCAGGCTGCAGTTTGGTGATGCAAGCCTGACCTCACTTCTGCAGGGGCTCCAGTCTGGCCCTGCTTTGGGACCTGGTGCAGGGAAAGTCTGTGCCCGCAAAATGAAATGAGCAGTTCAATCCCCTCTGATTCTGAAATTCTGAAGCTGAACTCACTCAAAGCAAGATATATACATCTTACAAATAACACTTACAAGGGAAGCATGCTTTTATTTTGTTAATGGAAAATGGTGTAAGTATCACAGAACTATAAAAACGCTGGGAAGCATTAATTGCCCTAAGACACAAGTTGGGTGTTCAGACAACTACAGAGGAAAATATCCACCATGATGAAGTGGTAAAGGAAAGAGCCAAGAACAAAGGAGGCAGGATCCAAAACAGAAAAAGAAATCATAAATAAGGACATCCCTTCGGATTCTGGAAACCATACATATAAAAGAGAACACATACATTCTCCCCAAAAATGTGCCGCTAACTTTCCTAGAGTCTTAATTCGTGAGAAAATGGATTTCCTTACGTGTTCTTCCGGCCAAGAACAGCACTAAAAGTATTAGTCGTCAAACTTTCTCAGGAAGGATCCAAAGTTAATATCCAACACTGAACTCTCCCCAAAAGTGCTAAAGCACTTAGTAACACCTTCTGTGGGGCTGGGAATCAGGACCAACAGTAAAAGCAATACTTTTTTTTTTTAATTTTTTTTTTTAACGTTTTATTTATTTTTGAGACAGAGAGAGACAGAGCATGAACGGGGGAGGGTCAGAGAGAGGGACACACAGAATCTGAAACAGGCTCCAGGCTCTGAGCTGTCAAGCACAGAGCCTCATGCGGGGCTCGAACTCACGGACCGCGAGATCACGACCTGAGCCGAAGTCAGACACTTAACCAACAGAGCCACCCAGGCGCCCCTCCACTTTTTTTTTAAATTTTTTTTTAGTAAAAGCAATTCTAATAACAAGTTCTTCATTGAGTCTTTGAGAAACTCTAACATGACAATATCTAAGAATTTAGAAATTCATTTACTAAATGGAGCCATCCAAGTCATCTTACTAGGCACGATTACTTACTTACAGTGTTATACAACTTTCTTATACCCATCTCAGAGAGTCAGTGTTTGAGCCACAAAGATAAAAAACAAATAAAACAGGGAACAAGTGAACACAACTAGAATCCTGCTTAAACTTTTATGGTATCAAATCTAATCAAGTGTTATATTTTGAGTAAAAGCTAATCTTCAAGGTATTAGTATCTATAAGTAAAATGAGACTATTTGAATTTTTCAAATATTCGTATTTCAGAAATTTGGAGTGTCTATTCAGTGACATCTTCCATGTATTGTTAATTCCAAGGCTTAGGGTATTATTCAATTTAAAAGTTTATTATCCTTTACATTGTTATAAGCAGAAAGCAATAAAAGGGCGCCTGGGTGGCTCACTTGGTTAAGCCTCCAACTTCAGCTCAGGTCATGATCTCATAGCCTGTGGGTTCAAGCCCCGCATCGGGCTCTGTGCTGACAGCTCAGAGTCTGGAGCCCTGCTTCAGATTCTGTGTCTCCCCCTCTCTCTGCCCCTCCCCTGCTTGCTTGCTTTCTCTCTCTCTCTCTCTCTCTCTCTCTCTCTCTCTCTCGTGCACGCGCGTGCACTTTCTCTCAGAAATAAAAATTAAAAGAAAGAAAGCAATAAAATAATTGGCTGACTATTCCTCTTTCATAGTGCTGAGGCCAGCTGTGTGTCTTTAGCCTTAATTCCAGAGATCATTATTTTTTAATTGTACGGTCAAATACAGATCTAGAATTGTGATCACACAATTTAAAAATAATACACATTTGAAAAGAGACATATTTAAAAGATCATTTACGTTACACACAGAGCTCTACTCTTGTCAGAAGCTCAAAAGACTCTGGAATACATAACAAATATTTGAAAAATTGAGCTGTGGTTTGACAGGTGGATGCCAAGAAAACTGTGTGTGAAAACAGAGCTCTGAAGCATCTGTCAACAGACTTCCTTTCTATGGGGAATTTTAATTTATGACTTGCTACAAGGCCTCTCAGAAGAAGGCCGCAGAAAGAACAGGAAGGGGATGAGACACATTTCTTTTATTCAGAAAATAAATTCTGTGTTTTTCAACAACAAAACTGAGCATGTAGTGCCAGAGCCATTAATATTCACCTTGGAATATTTTTTTTCTCACACAATATGTCACCCTCAGGAAAAATTAAAAAGCCTCAGAATAGGAGAAGGCAAACTTCCTCACATGCCTCAAGGAGGTCTGTCAGGTTAATAAAATCACTTCAGGCACTCTTAGGAGACAGACCGCCTGCCCCCTTCCCCTTTCTCCAAAAGTAATCTTGTCACTGAATTTGCCTCTATGGAACATTTGTGTACTTTAGGAGAAGGAGCTAGGATGTGGCAAACACACTAGCTACTTTCCCCTGAGCAAACAGAAATTCCCCATTCTAGTGGGCCACACAGGAAACGAGGTGGAGGGACCTGGGATTCCCAACCAGCCGGCGGGCTAAGTTCAACTATTAACACAGAAGCCGTTTTCTTCAGATTCTAGAATGATTTTGTGATGGAAACACGTTTTTCACAAAGTAAAACACTTTTCAAAGCAAAAAAAGAACCAACGCTCAAAGTTGGAAGTGAAAATTTGGAGAGTTCTCATATACAAATGGTTTTCTCATCCTTGAGCATTCTTCACACGTTATGGACTCCCTGCCAATTATATGCCTGTTCACCATCTGCCAGCTTATTACAATGCTTTCCTTTAAAATCTGATAAAAGCACTCCAAGCCCTTGATATTACTAAAAAAAAACTGCAAATCCTATCTTCAAACTACAAATATCTTCCTCTAGAATTCTCAGTCCTTTCTTATTTTTAAAATTGTCAATCCTTTAAAATGTCTAAATTGTAAATGGATGGCAGGCAACCTATTTTTTTTAACCTCTTTGATATTTTCCTAGAATAGTGCTGTGAACAGAAAACAGAACAAAACACATGTCAATGAATGGCTTTCCCTGCGAGGAATCTCCTGCTGACATACTAATTCCGGAGAGAAATCCAGCACTGTGAATTAGCACCTCTAAGTTTGCTGGTCGGAACATGGTGGAAAGCCAAAGTTCTTTCATCAGTCCTTACTTGATCTGATCAACAATCACCCTGATACCACTTAACATACTACTGATCTAACCAAAGAGCAGTTTTTAAAGACTTCTTATTGCGAGACACTTGTTTCCATTTAAAACACAGATTAGCAATCTGCACAGGAGGGAAAGATTCTGGGCAGGAATGACATCTATGATGATATAAGCAAGTCCTTTGTTTCTGGACCTCCAATACGAAGTTCACTCACACTTGCTGAAGTATTACTACATGGCCATCTATGCTCCACTATGGGCATTAAACATCAAGTATTGGACAGGAGGGACCTGAAGCACAAATGTGAATCCTCTGACCCACTCTAGCGCTGCACTTTGGGCCCACATCTCCACATTTTAACCCACTTCAGAGTACTGCAGTGCAGCAAAAGGTCCTTCCCATCTATCTATCCACAAGGCCATGGCCACTGCACTCTGCAGGCACATTTATGCAGATGCCTAATGGACGCAATGGGCCACAGAAGCACCTCAAACAACTATGGTTTTAGGCTTACGTAAAGTCAGCCTATGTTAGATCCTGTGCTCAGGCCTAAATGATACCAAACAAGGAAAACCCTGGTAGGATTCACCCTTAATCTCACTCTTTCACAAATGTTTTGCAGCCTGGGCCCCATGGAAATGGAACAATAGGCAGCCCCCTGCCCTACCACAAAACATCCTCAGACCAGGTATGCTATGCTATCATTTGATGATCTGGTTGAATGCTTCATCTGGAGTGCGTGTTCACACGCCGGGTGGACAGAACACAGGGGACAGTGTCAACCCTGCAGACATGATTCCACCTCAAACATGTGCATGGATACCAGGGGAACGGTACAAACTGGTTGGAACAAGACGCACCAGGAATACATGTGCAGTTGCCTGACCTTGCTCCACTCGCTCGGAGGACTCCAGCTTTGAAGTTAGAGACGTCCTTTTATGGAACACATAAAATTCACTTCGGGTTTTTAACTACATGCATAAAACTCATCAGAAACTGACCAATCCATAATATTTCTCTACCCCCTCTACAGTAACAGGGAGTGAAACACATTAGATGTTTTAATAAGATCAAAGGTGACTGATTTTTCCAGATTAAAAAGTGTCCAAAATCTGACTTTTACCAGGTACAGAAACGTGCATATTAAGATGATCAGAACGGCTAAGAAAAATAAGCACGGGCTCTTATGCCAAAAGCCAAAGGGGTCAGTTAAAGCTTCACGGCAATGTTACATATAGGTAGTTTTCTGAGTCCAGTCCTGCCTACGCTTCCACTAACTGCCTTGCTATAAGAGAACATCTGTCTTTTTTAACCAAGGGACACAATTAGACAAGAATCAGGGCCAGGGAACATGAGACGGTAGCAGCTGTTAAATATAAAAAGTTGGTAAGTTTTGTTCGGTCAGAAACATTTTATGAGCAGATTGATTTTCACAAATAGTCTGAAAATCCAAGATATAAAATAATTAGAAAGTGGTGTCCATATCCTCCCAATAAAATATGACATTGCCAACCCTCTAAACACATGTACTAAAAGTACACTTCTTAGCCACGAAATTCTAAAAATGTGGTGCCTCCTCCTAAGCTTTTCATTTTGCAAACCGTACTTCAACATTTACACCTTTGCTTTAACTCTGTGCAAGAACTAAAAATTCAGCATCCATGATTAAACCTAAAGTCACAGGTGAGAACAAATTCTGTTAAAAAAACAGACCGAAGACAAACTGGAGAGAAAAGTCATCCAGGAGGATGAAAAGATTACCATTATTCTTCCCGGAAATCTCTGGCAAGTCTGACTGGTACTGAGGTGCACTTCTTGACAAGTGATTTTCAGGTAGTTTCTTAGAGGTCTTCAGAGAACAGAACTCTCTCTCCTTGAGCTCACCTATGTTTTCTGAAGCTTTAATATCCGTTTCCTTAGGAAACATACATGTCTGTATTTCCTCCTTCATATGACATTCTGAAGAAGGATGATTGACCATAACTGTGTTTTTCAGTGTGTTTTCTTCTTTATTCAGTAAGTTTTTGGGAAGGGTTAAATTCTTTTGCAGGTTGACATTTATGCCACTTGCGTATTTGAGGTTCATCCAGTTCTCACCCATAACATCAGTGCACACGTCCTCTCTAGGGGCAGACAGGGGGCTTCCCAGGGCTGGAGTCTGTCTCTCCTCGGCAGCAGTGTTGGCACTGCTGGCAACAGGTGGGCTAGGTCTGTGTTTGCTGTAATACACTGAGCACTTGTGCTTCTTCTGAGAATGACCGTAGGTACCGGGGCTCCTCCTTGCCGCGTTCTGGATCCTGCTTTGTGGAGTGTTTACTGGAAGACAGCTCTTCCCTCTGCCTTTATCAGAGGGGCCATAGGTATCAAGAAAGTTCTTACAATTGCTCCTGAATGGAGGAAGAAAAACATTTAACATCAAGTCACGTGGAATCAAATCCTACCCCTCTGTTTCTAAAGCCGTGAGAAAGAAGTGGCCATCAGTATTGTGTGTACTGGGGAATTCTATCTTTCCTTCTTCCAAAGCCCCCTGAGTTTTACAAACTAAGTCCTTATATGAAGTCTATCTTATTGTAAAAGGACTGTTACAGCCTCAATGACTTAAAGAAAATTTTATGAATCTAAACCTGGACTCAGAATAATATTTATATCACCTTAAAATAAAATCAGAACGGAGTAATATCAAAGGTGAGAGCCCCTTCCCCCCCAACACACACACACACACCCACACACACACCCACACACACACCCACACACACACACACACACACACAGAAATTCTTACTTGTGAGAATGGGAGCTAATTACATCCATCGAACTATTGTTTTGCTGCGAAGATGAGCTAGCATTTTGCCTCTGTCTTGTTTTCATGAATTCCATAAGAATGTACTGTGCTTGTTGGAAGGCTATTAAAATCACACCCAACAGGGACAAACTGAGGAAGAAAGCAACGGGGTTCATTACTGCATGGTTCTGACTCGCATTAAAAAGACCAGCTCTCTTACAGAAGAGCAGTGGATGGTTGATGCAAAATGTCTAAAGATGTGGTACTTTCTGATATTACCTTAAAGATTAAAAAAAAAACCCAAGTTTCTAAAAATGTGCATACTTGTAAGTTTGACATTCCAATTCCATTTTTAAAAGCACTTGTGGGCGCCTGGGTGGCTCAGTCAGTTGAGCGTCCGACTTCGGCTCAGGTCATGATCTCGCAGCTCGTGAGTTCGAGCCCTGCGTCGGGCTCTGTGCTGACAGCTCAGAGCCTGGAGCCTGTTTCAGATTCTGTGTCTCCCTCTCTCTCTCTGCCCCAACCCACTCGCATTTTGTCTCTGTCTCTCTCAAAAATAAATACACATTAAAAAAAAATTTAAAAGCACTTTCATGATAAAATCTAAAAGGGTCGTTCTAGTCTTCCAATCTCAAATTGCCACTGCACTTGGCCAATAGGAGTCAAAGTCGTATCTTCCCCTGTGACAGCCAGTGAAAACATATGGAGCACAATGGTCTATGATACTTCTAGGTCCCATGAATCTCTTACAATTCGTTTACTATTATCTTAAAGTTTATCAGTTACTACTTTGTCTACTTCATGTGTATCAGGGTTCGCAAAGAAATACAAATTTCACTCAATTCAGATGCTTTGAATATGCTATTTGACTATTCACAAGCTCTTACACCCAGGCAATAGACAGTTTCTTGCAACTCGCCCAAAGGCGGGAGCATACCTGACAAAGAAGACTGTGAGCCTCCAAAACGACTCCTCCCAGCTGGGTCCTGGAACCACGTCGGCACACAGAGGCAACAGGTGGTGAGGGAGGGTCACATTGAGAGTGAAGTGAAATTCTAGGTCTGCTGCAGTCACAAGAGTCAGCTCACGAATGACCCAGGAAGAGGTAAAGTCGGGAGTAAACCTGGTAACAAAAGATTCATCTTTATGAACTTTGATTCTTTTAATTCCAGGCACAAAACAAAGTAATCACAATAGCAGCCAAATTTCTTACTTACCATAAGTATTTATATAAAAACAACTTAACATGTCTTACCAATGGAAAAAGGTCCCTCCACCCCCACATTATTAAATGCGCCACAAAACTTAAATGAGGTTAAAACTCAATGCTTACACAATGCTGATATCTCGGGACGTGTTTGGGGCCAGGGAAAATTGATGACAATCTAGCACTTCGAATCCATAACCTTGGCAATTATACCCATTAATTTTCAGAGATGTCACAGTTATAGGAAGTGGTCCAATATTCTCAACTTTAAAGTTCTTTGTAATAGATAAAATTTGCTTGCTGTCTTTCAGTTCTAGTGAGGACAGAAAGTAATATTTAGTGTATACGAACTGCAAAATTTACTTAGCATAATTTATTAAATCAAAAAACCATGACGTGTATTATTAAAATGTGAAAAAAATTCAATATAAGCTCAAAGTATGACTTCTATCTAATTTCTAGAACAGTTACAGATTTTCTTATACTCCCAGGATACAATAAAAACATTTAACTAATCAAGATTTTTAAGTTAAATGACCTTCCTAGGTACCAACAGTAATCAAAATCTCTTCTTTGTTCTTTTACTTAGTAAAGGTTAAGGTTAGGGATGCCTGGGTGGCTCAGTCAGTTAAGTGTCCAACTTCTGATTTTGGCTCAGGTCATGATCTCACAGGTTCATGAGATTAAGCCCCACGTCAGGCTCTGTACTGACAGTGTGGAGCCCACTTGGGATTCTCTCTCTCCCTCTCTCTCTCTCTCTGCCCCTCCCCTGCACATGCTCATGCACTCTCTCTCTCTCAAAATAAACTTAAATGTTGTTTTTTTTAAAAAGGTTAAGGTTAGAAGTTTATTCTTTTCAGAAGCCAAATAGTTTGGATATCCCTAGGCACTATGCACACTTTGC
Source organism: Panthera uncia (assembly GCF_023721935.1). NCBI lineage: Eukaryota > Metazoa > Chordata > Mammalia > Carnivora > Felidae > Panthera > Panthera uncia. The sequence goes on along the minus strand of NC_064811.1, from coordinate 128,222,840 downwards.
TCCCAGTATCTTCACATTGAACAGGGACCAGTTAAGAGCAAGTGTGTGTGCTTCTAGAAACATGACTCAAACACCCACTACATTCAGAGGAAGTAAGTCACCAAGTCCCTGCAAAAAAAATGAGAGCACGTTTTATATAGGGAGTTTAAAAAAGAAAGAATTACCACAATTTTAAATTACTCCCATAAATTTACAACCCACAATCTTTTCCATAAAGGGACTAATATCTTATCTGGTTCTATAGTTTTTATAATACTCCTTAATTCTATCTTTCAAGGTCAACTCTAAATTACTGAATGAATGAAAGAAAAAATGAATTGTGATGAATGCTGAATGCAAATGGTTAATAAATCGTTTCAAACTCAATGCTCATTTAGCATAGTTTTATTAAAAAAATTCTAATGAGACATTAAACAGTGCTACAAAATTATCCAATAGTTTTCACTAATCAGATTTCTCCACAGGAAGCACAGTGTTACTAAAATGCTTTCAGTGTGTTCCATAGATTCAAAATTATATAGGAAACAAGACAGAATTTACAAAAAACATTTTACATCTATTGTTTGATTTTTGTTTTAGTTCCTGAGAAAGTTCTTGAACCTAATATAAATAATTTAGAAGTATTTAACTTAAATACATGCACAGTTTGGAAATATCTAATGGAACATTTATGTAAATTTCTAAATCTTCTATGTCTAATACAGTAGCCACTAGACATACGTGGCTACTTTAAATTAAATTAAAATTAAGTAAATTTAAAAAGTGATTTTCAGGGTGCGTGGGTGGCTTAGTCGGCTAAGCGTCCGACTTTGGCTCAGGTCATGATTTGCGGTCTGTGAGTTCGAGCCCTGCATTGGGCTCTGTGCTGACAGCTGAGCCTGGAGACTGGCTTCGGATTCTGTGTCTCCCTCTCTCTCTGCCCCTCCCCCACTCATGCTCTGTCTCTCAAGAATAAACATTAAAAAAAGTTTAAAAACTTATTTTCTCAGTCACACTACCTATATTTTTAAGTGCTCAGTAACCACATGAGGCTAGTGTCTGCTGTACCGGATGACACAGACACTGAGCATTTCCATTACTGCACAGAGTTCTACTGCTTAGAAATCTTTAGTCTTGTCTCCTTTCAGCATTTTGGGGTGATCTTTTTTTTTTTTAACGTTTATTCATTTTTGAGAGACAGAGAGAGACAGAGCATGAGCGGGGAAGGGGCAGAGAGAGAGGGAGACACAGAATCCGAAGCAGGCTCCAGGCTCCGAGCCGTCAGCACAGAGCCTGACGCGGGGCTCAAACCCACGAACTGCGAGATCATGACCTGAGTCGAAGTCGGACGCTCAACCGACTGAGCCACCCAGGCGCCCCATGGTGTGATCTTTTTATGATGATGTAGCCTCTTACTATTTATCTTAAGTATTTGACACTATACTGATAATTCAGCAATTACACTTTTTATATATGTATTAAGTAAGATGGGTTAAATATCTAAGGCTATTTTTATAAAGTAAAGGCCTATATATACTAAACGTTTGCCTGATTCAATTATTTGCATCAATGCAATGAATTTACTATAAATTTATAAAGAATCTTCCTATAGAATCCTTTTGCTCTTGGCTTTAGCACCAAGGCTGCCCCATCTGAGTGCCACATGCACGAACTCACGTCGCCGGCAATCCATCAGCGTGGACTCAGGCACCTTGAACCTGAGAGAACCTCCCGAACCAGGAAGCCTTCCGCCCACTTTCAGTAACTCTCTCGCTCCAAACCCTTCCACGCCAATCATGTCGATAACAGTCAAGTTATTCCTATTGGGGCAGCACATACAAATACAAACGCATTACAACACAGTCACAAGATACAGTGCACTTGGACTTAAACATTCCTAGTTAGCAAGAACAGCTGTAAGGTTTTCAAAGAGAAAATCAATTAAATAGTGTGGCATCTCCTGGAATTTAGAGGCTATTGACGGGCAACGGAAGCTGCCAATGGGCTCAGAAGAGCCCAGGCAAGCTGACTACAGCAAGAACGAGTGAATGCCCAGAATGTTCCTGATCACCCTCCTGCCTCAGCCCGAGAATGTGAAGCCATGTTTTTCTAATAATCAGCCACCTGGGTGGTGATGAGACCTGCAAGAGCAAAAAAAAAACAAAAACAAAAACAAAAACAAAAACTAGAAAGATAAAGTTGGGGTCTCAGAGAAATATTAACAAATTTAGCCTAATTGATACAAACTACTTGCAGGGTGAATTAAGGAGTTTCATAGTAATTGTGACTATTAGAGATTCTGCCTTAGGGATAATTCTAGAAATAAAATCCTACTGTTTCTTTTGAACCAAAGATTTATAATGTCACCCCACCAAATAACAGATCTACTCAAATCCTTAGTAGTCAAGCAAAAATTCAGACTAGCTTCGAAGTCATGACTCCCAGGACAAAAAAAGTTAAATGCAGTAGATGTTTAAAAGGTGTAGACTGGAGTGAAAGCCAGTCATCATTAATGTAAATACTATAGAAGCTGAGAAAACATTCCTAATTAGGCAAAATACAACAAGAGCTTTACACCTTTATCTGAAGGATTAAGAATCTTTAACCATTTAAAAGCCTTTAAGTTAGGTTGGATGACTGATATTATTTACAGAAAAATACTATGTATCAATATAGAAATATCAAAAGTAAATTAACTACTACAAAGAATTTAGACTTTCTTTTCGAGGTGGGATAGTTGAACCTGGGATGAGGTGAATGCTATCTCTGCACTTCCCAGGACCTTAGTTCTTCAACGGAGAAGGAGTTTTAAATGAAAGACGCTGTCAACAGGGCAGCAGGAGTCTTAGTTAAAATGCTTAATAGAACAAACAAGTACATTTTCTTTTTCAGAGCGTTCACTTGCAGAAGAACAAACTCGTGTAATATATTAAAGGAAGTCCAGAATAAGAAAGTCTTTGCTAGCTGATCTGATACTAGAAAAAACTCTACAAAGTAACTAAAAGGCCATTTATTGAAAATTAGTGTTAGACTTCTCACCAATGCAGAGAGCTTCAACATAGATCTGTATTTACTGTAAATTTTTGAAAGAAAACTCTCAATAAAGACTAACTAAAGATGAAAAAAATTTAATAGTGAGAAACATTTAGCTGCTTCAATTTAGCAACATCTGTCATTTAAAAGGAGGGGAAAAAAGGCAATGGGCTCAACAGTCCTTAGTCCATTGTCCTTTGGGGCTACAGAGAGTTCCAGAAGCAAGACAGGTATGAGAGTGATATAAATCCCAACACTGCGAGTGAAAACATACACAGCAGTGTTTCAATTATTTTTCTGAGCTGGGAACATGTGTTCCTAGCACATACGTGTGTGTGTGTCTGCATTTGTACAAGTGTCCTGCCCTCAACGACACCAACAGATGAGATGCTGAGCAAAATATACTGCGTCTCTTAGAGAGAAGGGCACACAGCCCCTACTTTACAAGGTGGGAAACTGAGGCACAGAGTAAGTGTGAAGCCTCACATAGCCTCTCCTCTCCCTCCCGTGCAACACAGCCCCATCCCTGAAGGCCTGACCATGAGGTGAATGTCAGCTCTTAGCTAAAGAGATTACATATTCTTGGGGCACCTGGGTGGCTCAGTCAATTAAGCGCCCGACTTCAGCTCAGGTCATGATCTCACAGTTCGTGAGTTCGAGCCTCACGTCAGGCTCTGTGGTGATGGAGCCTGCTTCAGATTTTATATTTCCCTCTCAGAAATAAACAAATACTTATAAATAAAAAATAAAGAGATTATGTATTCTTGAGAGAAAGAGACTTGGACAGACGAGTCAGAGAGAAAGAAATAGGCTCCGTGACAGGGACACACCCACCGGATTAGTATGAGTGAGGTAACTTTTCCGTAGTCAGCTGGCGTGAAAACTACACCGACCCTTTTCATCTCCAGAGGCTGCAAATGTAAGTGGAGGATGCCAAACTCAGATTCCTCAGAAGGCATGCCCTGCAGATTTAATAAATGCAGTGAAATGATTCCTGTGAAGCAAGCTTCCGTCTTCATTACGTGCATTTTAGGGTATAAACATGATTGCTCTTCTTTTAATGTCCAGAATGGACTACCCTAATCGACGCGCTGAACTTGCTCACTCTGAGAGTTCACACTGATAAACAGTTCCCGAACCACAGCTGAGAAGAGCAGGCAGAGGCTGCAAGACAGCCTGCCAGGGATGCTGGAGAGGGGGATTTGCTTCCCGGCCCGGATGGAAGCTGTGGCTACAAGAGACATCTCTGCCAAGATGCTCTGACTGCAAACCGTCACTTAGCACACCAAATAGCCTCTGTTTGAATGCTGCGGGGATCTGACCCAACACCCAACTGCTGCTCGACAACCCTATCTTTAATACTGACCTTAGGTTCATACAGAGACCATCTGTATTATATTGCATCTCTTCACTCAGGAGAAAGAGCTGTGTTTATTCACAAGCTCCTTTATTTTTTCCAGGGTCTCTAACTTTCTCTGATTAATCTTGTGTTCTAAATCTAGTATTCAAGACTAAAATCTTGTTTTCTAAATCTAGTATTCAAGGCTGAGTTCTCCATCATTTTCCTCTTTCCACTGTTTTTTTCCAGCTCCTTCTCACTAAAAAAAATTATTAATTTCTTAGCGCTATAATCATATAATCTGCATGGTAATATTTCTCTTTTCTGCAGTCTTGATTTTTATATTTGTTTTATCCTGCAATTGTTGCTAGTACCTCCCCACGCTATCAGAAGAAATAGCGACAGTGTTTGATTCATTTTCATTAGAACTATAAGCTTCGTGAAGGGAGAAACCTTGCTTTACATATATCTAATATGAATACTGAATAAAACTGATTTTTAGTATTAAGAGTGTAATAATAACATGGCGCGCCTGGGTGGCTCAGTCGGTTAAGCACCCGACTCTTGATCTTGGCTCAGGTCATGATCTCACAGTTCATAGGATCGAGCCCCACAAAGGGCTCCATGCTGACAGCACAGAGTCTGCTTGGGACTCTCTCTCTCTCTCTCTCTCTCTCTCTCTCTCAAAATAAATAAGCAAACATTAAAAAATCTGTAATAACAACTGCATCATTTATTAAATCGTTCTTATATGCCAGGCACTGGAATATAAGAAGTCTATAAAATGCTGAGCATTCCATAAATGTTACTGAATCTTCAAACATTACTACGAGTGAGTGAGAGAAGGCTGTAGAGAGGATAAGTAATCTTCCTGAGGGCACAAAGCTAGCCCATGTTAACAGCCTGGACTCAGAACCCTGACCATCTAATTCCCCCTGATCTTAACCGAAGGAACTACATTTCTAACAGCAAACCATCATAAATACGGGTGCCATTCTTTACATAACAAAGAGTTCTAAGAAGAATTTTGAATTAAACTTTAAGTGTCTCAAAGGCATCGATACTATTATTGTCAGTGTAACAAATTCATAACAGTAATGGTGTCTCTTATCACAAAAGGTGTAATATTCTTGGGGGAAACCTTTGGTCACACATGAAAAACTTCTTCCAAACAGGCTGCAGCATTTGTTCAAATCTGAATAGAACATTTAGATGTAAAAGAAAATTGGCACTATTTTTGGAATTCCAAATTATATACGATTCAACACCAGTGGGGCCAAAGATCTTTTGGTATCCTGGACTAACTTATCTCTAACAGCCCTGGGAGCCTGCTCAGTGGAAAGGAGAACCAGAGGCAATGAGCAGGGCAGGCATGCTAACAAAAACAAGACCATCCTGCTGCCTAAACCACTTACAAACAGAAAGGGACATTTGCTGTAATATGTTTCCTATTGTAAGTCTCTGTTAAAAATCCATCTAAAAACTTGCTTTGATGAGTTTTAACTCTTAGTTGGAGGTTATCTGATCTCCCTCGTTCTGCTATTCAAGTTAATCTAGAGCCAATAGTCCATCTTTGGAGGGATAAGTGTGGAGAGAGAAGAAAATACCAAGGCATTTCAGTGTGTGCGTGTGTGTTAGAAATATAGTTGTATGCCCATGTGTGGTGACGTGTGTGGCTGTATTTTTTTAACAAATGCTCCGCGTCTGACTTGATCTCACACATAGGATACTTGTAAGGAGAACTCTCAGCTCTGTACAAAGAGCCACAGAACTACTGAGTGGAAACTAAGAAACAAGGCTGCCAAGTCCCAGAACAACATCCTTTCCACACGACATGTTTACTCCTCCTCCTGAGTATTTGTGCAAGACCTCATGAGCGCCCAGAGGCTTAAGAATTTCAGAAAGACCTTTTTTTTTTTAACAGATGAGGTGAACATCACAGAAACTGGGTGACTTGCTAAAAACATGAAGCCTGTTTAGTAGGAGAAGATGTTCTTAGGTGTATATTTACCTTATGTCACCTTAAAAAACAATTGATGGGAAATCTAAAAGAGAATTGTAAATTCTGGGGTCTCAGGTTTTATGGTTTTCTACATAGCCCTGATCCAATTGTTATTTCTTCACTCACATGAATCTAAACTATCAAATTAAAATGATTTACAGGCTAACATGAACCATGGGCTCTTGCTGCATTCGTTAATTGGGAAAATCTGCTATGTATACTTCATGCCTAGAATATAAGAGAGCCACATATATTATGTAAAAACACTTGAAACATGACTTGGTGCAGCCATATGCTATGTGTATGGTTTGTCAGCATTCTTTTTCTATTTAAAGAGGACATCCTACCTGGTAAGGGCAAGCTTTGGTGAGCTGGAATTCACCAGTTGTGAAATTAATCATCTGCATATCAGTGCCAAACCTATAAAGGAAAAAAAAATGTTTGAAATAACATTCAGGTTGCCACTAAAGAAAACAGTGCATGTGTGCACATATACAGATTATGTGAGCACATGTGTTTACATATACAGTTCATCCCATCCTGTCACCACTGCATCCCAGCCCCCTGCATTGTCCTGGGCATACTGGAAGTGCTCAATAAATACCATTGAATGAATGACTTTGGCAGCACAGAATGTAAAGAAGCATATGGTGACAACAGCTCTAAATACAAAGCAATTTTTTTCCCTCTCCAAACAATACATAAGGAACCTGACAGGAAGTGACTCTCGAGAAAGGACAATTTTATCTCCCGGTAGACACATAGCAATGCCCAGAGACATTTCTGCTTACCATAGCTGGGGAGGTCCTACTGGCACCGAGTGGGTAGAAGCCAGGGACGCTGCTAACCACCCTCTGAAACACACAACAGCCCCTCCTCCCCCAAACAGAAAATCACCTGGTCCAAAATGTCAATAGTGCTGAAGCTGAGAAACCCAGGGATAAGAGTAGATCCTACTAAGCCAAAGAGGGAAACATTCTAACTGAAACTGTGACTGCTTTGTGAAAATAAGATATAACAGACAGGGACTAAAAAATCTATCATCTTTTCTTTTTTAACACGAGATTAAAATGTACTAAAACACTAAACTCCTTTCTTGTGTTGCCCAGAGATCGCTGTGATTTAGATTCTCAATATGAGGAATACACGTGGGAAAAAATCACAGCTGTAAAGATTCCCTGACCAGAGAAAGTAATATCCTGCTGGGAGCTAGCCTTGTCACAGGAACACCAAAGATACCATGCAACAAGAGAAGCGGCAATTTCCATCAGGTTGTATGTCCCAAGGAGCTGGGTGTGCAGGTACTGGGGCCAATACTGTGTACACCCACATACAGGCTCTGGGTGAAAGATGTGAAGGACTCTGAATAATTCTGAGTCTTAACAGCATTTCCCAAACACCATCAGAAAGTCTTCACCAACTGGGTGCTTTACCATTTGTGCAGCAGGCGTACCACAGCCTCGGGTGTAGGATACAAAGAGAGAGGCAGGAGCTGCAAGGAGACCGGCCAAGAGGAAGGGTTCTTCACCACAAAGTACTTCACCTAGATATGGGGAAAGGAAAATCAAAACCCCGAGGAAGACATGGCGTTGCTCCTGAGATAATCCCGCCAAGAATTCATAACCTGAATCGAATCATGGGAACCATCATGCAAATCAAATCGAGGGACAGTCTAGAAAATAAATGGCCTGCTTACTTCAACAACATCTCTGCTATGAGAGGCAAGAGAAGGCTGAGAAAGATTACAGGTGATGATAAAGATCATACAATGCAAGATCCTGAGCTGGGAAAAAAAAAACCTACCATAAAGTATGTGAGGGGAATAACTGGAAAATTATGAATATAGACTGCAGACTCGATAACATTATTATGATTAATATCACATCCAATTTTAATAATTACAGTTTGGTATGTGAGAAGATGCTCCTGTTCTTAGGAAATCCACAATGAAGTAGAAATAAGGGGGGACATAGCATCTGACACTCTCAAACAGCTCGTAAATGTGTGTGGTGTGGAGCACGTGGGTGGCTCAGTTGGTTAAGCATCCGACTTCGGCTCAGGTCATGATCTCACAGTCCATAAGCTCGAGACTCGCATCGGGCTCTGTGCTGACAGCTCAGAGCCTGGAGCCTGCTTCAGATTCTGTGCCTCCCTGTCTCTCTGCCCCTCCCCTGTTCATGCTCTTTTTCTCTCAAAAATAAATAAACATTAAAAAAAAAAGGGTGTGGTGTGTGTGTGTGCAAAGACAGAGAAAAGGAATGATAAAGCAAATGTGGCAAACACAAAAACACCTTTGTGAAAGGTGACTAGGAGTTCTTGGTACTATTTTTAAACCATTTAAGTTGAAATTATTTCAAAGTTAAAAAAAAATTTAATGTTTATTTTTGAGAGAGAGAGAGAGAGAGAGAGTGTGTGTGTGTGTGTGTGTGTGAGCGAGCAGGGGAGGGGCAGAGAGGGAGTGAGAAAGAATCCCAGGCAGGCTCCAGACTGTCGGCACAAAGCCCAACGTGGGGCTCAAACCCACGAACTGTGAGATCATGACCTGAGCCGAAGTCACACACTCAAGCGACACAGCCACCCAGGCGCCCCCACAAAACAAAAATGTTTTAAAAACAGTCTTCGGATGCCACCCCTAAGAAACCCAGTGAGCACCTCATGAAGTGTAAATCATCACCCAGACCACATGTGATGCAGCTCTTTGGCAATGAGATGACACACACATGGAAGTCTGCTGGTGTGGCTTCTGTGCCTCTGCTTTGCTCCCTGCCTCCCCAGCTCATGGAGGGAAGCACACACGAGAGAAGAAGTCAGCACACTAAGGACAGAGGGTAATGGACAGAGTCCAGGCCCTTGATGGCATCACACTGCTGCTTCATCAGCTTTGGACTTCTCTCTTTTGAGCTTCTCACTATAAAACAAGCTAACTCCTATGTAAGCCTGTATTAATCAGGATTCTCTCTGTGATGGGGCTCCTGGTTGGTTCAGTCAGTAAAGCACTGTGACTCTTGATCTTGGAGTTGTAAGTTGTTTTTTTTTTTTTTTTTAATTTTTTTTTAACATTTCTTTATTTTGGGGAGAGAAAGAGAGACAGAGCATGAGCAGGGGAAGGACAGAGAGAGGGGGACACAGAATCCGAAGCAGGCTCCAGCCTCTGAGCTGAAGGCACAGAGCCCGATGCGGGGCTCGAACTCATGAACGAGGAGATCATGACCTGAGCCAAAATCGGCTGCTTAACCAACTGAGCCACCCAGGCGCCCCTCAGGGTTGTAAGTTTGAGCCCCACGTTGGGCGTAGAGATTACTTTTAAAAAAATTGGGGTGCCTGGGTGGCTCACTGGTTGAGTGTCCAACTCTTGCTTTCAGCTCAAGTCATGATCTCAGGGTCGTGAGACTCAGCCCTGTGTTGGGCTCTGTGCTGAATGTGGACCTGCTTAAGAGTGTCTCTCTCTCTCTCTCTCTCTGTGTGTCTCATTTTCTGTCTCTTCTACTGCCCGTCTCCCCAACTCTCACTCTCTCTCTAAAAAATAAAATAAATTTAAAAATAAAAATTTTAAAAACGGTAAAATCTTATAAAAAAGATTTTCTCTGATATTCGTAGTTGAATACTTTCTTGACGGATTTTGAACTGAAAACAAACTTCAGAAAATGTGTTTGTTTCATGCACTTTCAGTCTGTTTCAAGTTTACTCCTTTGTTTCTTGACACCTCCCTGCTAAGTGCACTGAACGGCATATGTATGTCACTTAAAATGAATTTAAATGAACTTTGGTTCTGACACAGTATTCTCAAGGTGGAAAGACTCTGATAACTTAACACCCCAAGAGCCAGGGGGTCACTGACAAGGAGATACACAATCCTCACCACGCTACTCCTCAGGGCAGTTGCGCTGAAGTTTAACACAAGGCCGGGCTCTGTGATTAAACGGGGAAGATACGAAACAAAGGATTCTGACTCCTTGGATTTCTTCAAGCGACCAAATCGAGTCATGCCTAAAGCAGTCCTCCTGTGTAATTCATAAAGAAAGAAATTATTTTGAAAAATAATTTTCACATAAAAAAAGGAAATCACTAATTATCACTCTTACTAAAAGGAACAAGGGCTCTCGGAAAAAAGAAAAGGCTTATTCTGGGTATTCTGGGTCTGGGGAAGAGAAAGTACACATGATCCCGGAGCATCCTGTTTTACTAGAAAGCAAGGAAGTTGCTCAAAGAATGAGGTGAACATCTAAGGGACCCACGATCTAGCCTGAAGGGGCTCCCATCAGCCAAATCTGGGACAATTTAACATCAAAAAATAATACTGATGGTACATCATGGTAATGAACAAAGAATCCACAGTGATGCTCAAAAAGAATGTAGAATGAACAAAATAATCAGAAACATCACTATTTTGCAGCCATCAATCTAGCAACTGATCCAGGCAAGGATTATCAATGGATGGGGTGAAATGTTCTTTGGGAACAGGAAATTTATATGAGCTCAAATTATCATAGCACATGTTACTTATTAATTTTTAATAATTACTTAGTAAAGGAAAAATTCATCTACAGTGGAAAGAGAGCTGTCAGACGCACAATGAGGACAGTCAAACGATTCAACTTAGCAACACCGACAATGGCACAAAATGCCATTTATGTTCCTTCTGAGGTGATGCAATGATAAGGACACAATACCAACCAAGTAATTAGCACTCTTCCCAAAAATGTTTGACATGAATGTAAACCTGAGGAAACAATCCAAAAACTCCACAGTGCCAAAGGTTCTGTAAGACAACTGGGTAGGCCCCTCGAAAATGTCAGCATTATGATAGATGAAGAAAGGTGGGGATACAAGTCTAAAGAAAAGTAAGAAAACATGACAACCAATTGCAATACATGATCCTTGAATGGAATCTGGATTTAAAAAAAGGAAAAAGAAAAAGATAGCCATAATGGATACCAGTGAGTCAAACAGAGAAATTTCAATACAGACTGTATACTGTATAACTGTATCACTGTTAAATTTGTTGGGTGTGGAATCATAGCATAGTCCTATGTAGGAGGATATTCTCCATGGGAAATAAATTCTTTCCTAATAAAGTACTCAGGGTTGAGGTATGGTATCTTCAGCTTACCTTCCAATGACTCAGCACAAAGATAATTCGTGTGTACAAAGGTATAGAGGTCGAGAGAGAAATAAAGCGTAAGTGGCAAAATGTGAACAACTGGTTGAAAACAGGTGAGGAACGTTTGAGTATGCACTGCACTCCACTTTCAACTTTTCTAAGGTTGGACATCCTACAACTTCGCTTGAAGTGTCTCCCCAGTGCCACATAAAAGAGACAAGGAAAGGTGAAGACATACTTGCAGCCGTCACCGTTTTTAAACTTCTTCCATCTTTCATACAATTTATTGGCAAGTTCCAAATCCACATCCCAGGTAGACCGATCCAGGGAAAGACTCCCTTCCCAATTAGGATTTTCTAAAAGTTAGATCAGATTTAATATTTAGATTTATAGAAAATGCAACTCAATTAGTAAAGAATGCCACAGGCTGCCAAACTTCTCAAACTGAGAGGACTGTCAAATGCATAAACACACCCCCTCCCTCCCTCTGACTTTCCTAGGATCTCTCTAACTCAATGGCAAATGGTACATCAAATCAAACAAACATGTAGAAAACAAAACTAAATCGAATCATGTAAAGGTAAGAACATAAAAGACACATGGCTCATGAATACAGCCTGAAACAAGTAAAAATTATACTCGGAACATTTTTAACAGCTTTCCGTCTAACAGGCTAAACTGCTTCCCTGTAAGCACTGGTCATCACCTAAGCCTTTCGGTGATCAGTGCTGATGGACGAACGGTCCTCCCAAAGAAGGGCACAGACCAGGCCTGGGGAAGGTGCATGTGCATATTTACAAAACGGCCTCCTGTTCACTGAGCCCTCTCTACTTATCTGTTTGGTCCTGTCTGTGCTAAAGAGTGTACCAGGATGAAAACATGGGTGTCTCCTCAAAGAAGTCTCCATACTGCAACAGTCTCCTTACATTAAATATTTTAATGAATCAAAAATGTAGGGCAAGGGCTAGAAAGAGCTTCTATATCAACACCATAGCATTCAATCTCACATAACAGCAAGCACCCCCTGGAAGATGTTTATGCTCCTATAATCCAAGTCTTCAAACACAATTCCAGGTTATTTTTACTAACTTGTAGTCAGCCCTTTTATAAAAGAACCAGAATGTTCCAACTTTTCCTGGACACAAAGTTGCTGTGACCATCAAATAATGTGTTTGAAAAAAAATCCCTTACAAAAGTTCAAGCTACTTAAGGGGACATTATTTATACAAGTAACCTCAGATGTTTTTGGAGGATTTTTAAGACGTTCAAGTCATTCTGTGAATGATCATGCTCTTTAAAAATAAAATATGATACAATTATGTTTACAGGACTAATTATTGCAGCTACAAACTCTATTTTTCCTATTTCCCACCCAACCCCACTCTAGAGTTCTACAGAAAGCCTAAGGGCAGAATACTTACCTGTCTTTGATTTTCCCATGAAATAATGCATGCCACAATGTGCTATCACTTCAAAACCCAGACTCCCTTCCTAGATTGAAAAGTAATATATGAATAACTTAAAACACAATACTAAGCATAAAAATCCTAATGCACTCAAATGCAAAGCAGACATTGGCCTCCACCTCAGTGAATTTCTCTTTAACCAGAAGCCAAACAATGAGAAAGCGAATTCTTGGCTTCCTTTCCCCCTGAATGAGAGCCCTGAACAGTCTCTCACAGGAAGGCTCACAGCAGTAGATTCTGCACAATCATCGATGCCCACAGTGATGATCCATGGGCTCCAAAGACACAAAGCTGCCTCCTGAATTAGAGGTTAATCTCAGGACGTTCCTGATAGGTTTAAAAAAGAACCAAAACACTGTAATCCTCTGAAAAACAGCATACCAATCTGTAGAAACTCCTAAGCCACTCAGGACATTTAAATTGACGTTCCACTTCCTACAGGTTGGGAAAGCACAGACTCGCTACTTCCACATATACATGAAACCTGCCTACTCCCTCCCACAGGGCGCTCTTCTTAATACGCATCTCTTGATCAGAAAAAGGAAATTTCTAAGAAATCTCCCCTCCTCAAAATAAGGATGAATGGAATTAACCTTACACTTTGTGTAGTTTGATTTTAGAAGTACTACCTTTAAGCCTATAGCTAAGCATGAGGCATTTCTATCTAATGAAACACCAAGGCTAATAAGTGAGAAAAATCATAAAGATGGTTGCATGAATGTCTCATAGTGAAAAATCAGAACCCAGCGTTATACAGAATAGCTTGGATCAAAAAGAAGCAATAACAGTAACCAAATGGAAATAAATAAACATTAAGAAAAAAATGAGACATGTTTAAGATAAGATCTAAATTGAATACGGTTTACCCAGATTTTAGAAAGCATTTTAATTGTGAATCCTTTCAGGCTTTAGATTTGGCCCCCGGGAGAAATGCAAGAACTACAAGCAACCAAGCCTCACTTACCAGAGGTCTAAACTACAGCATTTAACCGTCTAGTTTATTTGAATTCATTGCAAGGATGCACTAAAAGCTCAACTGTGCTTTCTAGAGCAAGCACATATTCCTTGCTCTACAAATTTTGGAAATAAATGAAAATGAGATGAATCTACTTGTAATACCTTATTTTGTTCAAGAACCTCAAGTTACTTTATGAAAAATGGAAACTCTTTCCAAATAAAGAGTTCCATATCTAAACAAATGACCATCTAAGCTTGGCCTGGTAATATCTGTTGTATTTCTCGAGATAGTCTTAAAGAACACGAGCTTAACTCTGCCAATAAAACCCAAGCACCATAAGTTAATAACAGTAATTATTATGAAAATTATAACACATAGTGTTGTAAACAATACCTTGGTTGGTGCTGAGTAAATCTGTAGAGGTATTGCAAAAACGGCACCTGTGTTTGTAGTCAAAAATACATTGGTGAATAGATTTATGGCAATGTCTTTAACAGCAAGTTTCAAAGTAAATATATTCCAACAGCCTGGAGGTAGAAATAAAGGGCCAGTGAAATTCAGAATCTAAAAAGAAAAAAAGCAAGAGAAATTACTTTTTCTAATACCAATTATGATTAAAACCATTATAAAGTATGATACTAAAGTTCTTTTGTACTTTCAAAAATAGAATTTACTCAACTATTTCCAGCTCAAAGATTGAAATATTTTCATATAAATGATAGGTTTATGTTTCACATGCTGTTTTAATTTCACAAAAGTAATCTTGAACTTTTCACGGGCAGTATTTTGAAAAAGTCTATTTTGTCATTAAGCAGGCTTATTTTTTTTTCAATATATGAAATTTATTGTCAAATTGGTTTCCATACAACACCCAGTGCTCATCCCAAAAGATGCCCTCCTCAATGCCCATCACCTACCCTCCCCTCCCTCCCACCCCCATCAACCCTCAGTTTGTTCTCAGTTTTTAAGAGTCTCTTATTAAGCAGGCTTATTTTTAATAAATACAATCTTTTGAGTATAAATTGTACATTGTAATTTTTTTAATAATGGTGACAGCAAATATCCTTTAAGAATATACCTTGGTCCCTCTGTGTTCCTTGAACGATAGTTTAAAAAAACAAATAGATCTTAGAAATAATTCTGAGAACGTTAAAAGAAAAATACTTGCTTTAAAACTCAGAAGAAAAAATTAAACTTTATAAATATTAATTTCATTGCATCTGGCCTTAAACAAAACTTAAAATAGGCTAAAACTTGGATAAAAATACCGTATGTACCTTTAAAATGTGCTTGGTCTCCTTGGAAACAAACACATCATTTAATACAACACTATGGTCAAAATGGTTGAGGTACCACATTGACCAAACTCCTGAAGTGTTCTCGTGAGTCTCTATGTGAAACTGGGTCGCAGAGGAGTCCATTCTAAAATACCTGCGAACACAGGACGTGCATGCTATCAGCCCTGAGTGGGAGACAACCCACCAGCACTCAGCGCGCCTCGGAGTGTGCCCAAAGAGGAGCAGCATGAAACGTCAGAGCACAAACGTTAGCGCCAGGAACAGGCCGCGGGACTGCCTTCTTCACCCTTCGTGCCCTCAGGCGCAGCCTCTGAAGGCCAGAGGGTAGGTGACCAGGCCAGGACCAAGGCAGCTCACACAGGCCGCCAGGACAAAACCAGGACCCCAACGCGCATCCTCTTCCTCCTTCCCACACCTGACTACCAGGTCCCCGGCCCAGTCCACAAACGGAATCACTGGAATCCTTCTTCTCCCCTCTCCCGTTCTGCCATCAGCCTTTCCACTGCTTGTTAGCTGTGTTAATGTACGCAAGGCAAGTCCGGAGAGAGAGAATCATACACGTCTCATCAGTTACATTTTTAAATTATTTCCAGATGAAAAACACTTAAACAAACATGATTTAAAGGAAAATGGATTCACCCTACCCTTGAATCACAGGAGAGGAGAGACATGCTTTTAGTGTTGGAGTGTTTTTTATTTTCTTCACTTCTTCTTTAATTCCACTGGCACATGATGTAGCTGTTTTGAGATACAAAGAAATAAACGTGAAGCATCTTTTCTTTCGTTGCGCCTGAATAAAAACAGGATATACGTTTTATTTATAACTTTCTAATTACTTCAGTTTCTCCATTAAAATAGTGCATCAGATATCAATGGTAAAATACTTTCTCAAACACTCCTATCTTTTTCCTCTGCTGGCTGGTTGCCAATTTTCTAGAACTTGATGTCTACCACACACACACACACACCCCTCCCTTTTTAAACCAACCTCTCATTTCTTCCTTTGGGAGAAAAAGAAAAAGAGAGTCAACGCTTTATAGCTTCTCTTTACAAAGATCTGCATTCACCATAAATAAGAGGAAAGTCTTTAGGTCTGCCAGAGATGACAAAAGTGAAAAATGATACTCAGCTGGGTGGGGTGAAGAGGAGCATGTGGAGGCATGAGCAAGAAAGGAAAAAGAAAGACAACCGAA
The DNA here is from genome assembly GCF_023721935.1 of Panthera uncia. Lineage (NCBI taxonomy): Eukaryota > Metazoa > Chordata > Mammalia > Carnivora > Felidae > Panthera > Panthera uncia. The sequence goes on along the minus strand of NC_064811.1, from coordinate 128,206,471 downwards.
ATAGCAAGGAGGAGCTTCACAGGGTGAGTGGAAATGCATTCCAAAACACTGGAGATTATCAAAACAACACTTTTAAGCTTTCCCTGAACTACTCCTAATATTAAGGCATTGGCATTAAATTCTTAACTCTGATACAAATACTCAAGGCTTTTTTTTTTAAGCTGCATATATGGCCCCAACCCCCCCCCAAAAAAATTCAAACACTAACAAAAAATGTGAAAATAAAGTCCACCCGAGTCCCCAGTTATCTTGGAGGAAACAACTGCTAGCAGGTTCCTGAGCATCCGTCCAGTGTTCTATGACATGCAAGTACACAGACACCCTTTAAAGGACACCAAGTGTATGCGCTGTTTGCATTACATGCCCACATATGCCTCCTAATAGCTGCAGGGTATACCCTCCTGTAAATGCACTACAACTGAACGAGCCCCCTGTCGACAGACGGATGTTGTCACTAACAGTGCACATTTCTGTAAGCAGTTCTGAATATGTATATGAGTGTACCTAGACAGTTCCCAGACGTAGTGTCAAAGAGCATAAATGTGCATTTTAAATTTTCACAGATTGCCAATTTTCCCTCCAAAAAGCCTGCATTGGTTAGTACTCTTGTCAAAAATACGTGTTTTTTCCCTAATCATTACCAACACAGAATATTAACACTTTATTGATCCAAGTAATAAATTACATCTTACTTGTTGCTTTAATTAACATTTCTTGAAACATAAGTGAGGCAGGGTGCCTGAGTGGTACAGTGGGTTAAGCATCTGACTCTTGATCTTGGCTCAGGTTATGATCTTACGGTTCGTGAATTCAAGCCCCACATTGAGCTCTGCACAGATGGTGAGGAGCCTACCTGGGATTCTGTCTCTCCTTCCCTCTGCCCCTGCTGGTGTTCTCTCTCTCTTAAAATAAATAAATAAACTTAAAAAAAATTAAAAAGGGGTGCCTGGGTGTCTTAGTCGGTTAAGCGTCCGACTTCGGCTCAAGTCATGGTCTCACAATTCGTGAGTTCGAGCCCCACATCGGGCTGTCTGCTGTCAGCACAGAGCCTGCTTCGGATCCTCTGTCTCCTCTCTCTGCTCCTCCCCTGTTTGTGTTCTCTTTCTCTCAAAAATAAATAAGCATTAAAAAATTTTAAAAAGAAACAGAAGTGAGGCAGGGCATGCTTTCATATGTTTCAAACAACTTGCATTTATTTACAGAACTCTTTTTAACCATAAATAAGAACCTAAAGCTACAGCTGGGTTTGTACTCACTAGATCTAGCTTGCATTCTGCACAAAGATACACGACCCGGGCAGCACAACCTTGTTCTCTGTGGAAGCAGCACCTCCACCAGACACATTTACATCCTGCTCTTTCAGATCACCACGTGAGTTAAGCTTTAAATGCAAAATCCCCCATATGTGGCAGAATAACAGTGGCATCAACAATCATTTCTTCCATCATTCTATCTCTTAGAACTCTTAAGGCTACAGTATTACCATCAAGCCAATTTGCTTTCTGAAAATCTTTGTGAAACCCAAGTCATTTCACAGAAAAGAACTGTCATCATAACCAGATAACAAAAATAAAAAGACAATCTCCAGTATTTTTAAAATCTGTACCTTTGCAAGTGAAAGAGGCAATTTTTGTAAAGTTGGTTGCAGAAGTAGGTACGAGTACTGGTTCAAACTGCAAAGACAGAGCATCTCTCTGTGAGAAATGATGTACGTCCTACAAAAATAAAAATCCACATGACTATTCTCAGCTGGGTGAGTATCCAATGTGAATCAACTCTGTTAAAAGAACTAAGTCGTTCAGACTGGCATACAAGCAACTGCTCAGCATATGTGTCTATGACAGTAGGAAGGGGGGTGCTGACAACCTTCATCCTAATGTGGGTTCAAGCAAGGGAAACCAGGTATAAATTAAAGCAAAAGAGAAATGAGACAAGTATTTCTGTATCTGTTGTTGAAAATTCCTCATGTTCTGCAATTAAACATACATTCGTAAGTTTAAATTTTACTTTATGTAATTTACAATTACCTGTATCCAAATAAGGCTGTTTCCTGAATGTAATATATACATATTTACTGCCGAATCATCTGTCCAAAAGAATCAGAGCAATGAGATTAAAACAAAAGAGTCATCTCATTCTCATACTTTAATATAGTGGCTAAAGTACTACATTACACATTTCTATAAAAAATGTGACTCGTTTTTCAACACTACCATTGAAACTGGGAACTATTTCCTGTTGGGTATTCTTCTAAGTCACAAGGAAAAAGATCTATACAGAAAGATTGACCTACCAACATGGGCTCTCTAAAGGATAATAAACTACCAGTGAAGATATTCTGAGTATAGGGTCACACTATTACTCCTCTGGATGAAACTAACCAACTGGACAGCTTTAAATAAAGTGATGTTCTCCTATTGATTGGACAGGCCCTTATTTCCTTATTGGGATGATCACATTTGAGGAAAAACAAAACCCTGGGATCTCAAAACATCACCTTCCTTTCAACCTTCACTCACAGAAGTGCTCCCCATGGGACAGGGTCTTCTCTACATTGATGTCTATCTGGCCATTCTGAGAATCACCAAAAACTAGGAAGCCGAAGACAGGACAGCTCTCCTGCTGAAGAACCATCACTATTACAGCCAATTCTGAGGGCTGGAAAGTAGATGATGTTTGACCATAAAATTACACTTTGGTACCAATTCTTTCTCTGGATATGTATATGGTATGTGTTTATGTACATGTGGTACATGTGTATGTCTGTGTCCATATATAATTGTACATACACATACATATATATACATACAGACACATATACCAGAACAGCCTTGCTAACCAATGGATAACAGCAAACTCTACATTGTAAATGTCAAAAATCACCTAATATGTGTTGCCTACAAAGTTCTTAGAAACTGAAGCTGATGAACTAGGTAATTCCTGGTACACAGGACATACATTTTCAAAGACAAAATTCATAACAATGAACACTACAATTCACACTCTCTTAACTAGTCCGGCATCCGGGAACAATTGGCACCCAGTCAGCTATTAAAAATACGACACGGCAGGATTTCTTTAACTGAGCTTCTACAGATCAGTAACACTGGGACAAGAGACACAAAACTTCCCAAACACTTTGTGAATATTTATATTAGATTGTTGTGCCTGCCCATTTAACCTGTTTCCTATCTCAGAATGCAAAAAAAAAAAAAAAAAAAATCATCCCAAGAAAACTAAAAAGTGGTTTGCAGTTGCCACTTAATTTACTCCAAAATAATATAGCCTTATTAGCAGTTGCAGATTGAGAACCAGTCACTGTTAATCTCTTAATTACGAACGCAAAGACTCGTTGTCTTGCATTGCAATGATACAGCCTACAAGTAAATGCTTTAAGAATGGTGATGCAGGGGTGCCTGGGTGGCTCAGTTGGTTAAGCATCTGACTTCAGCTGAGGTCATGTTCTCGCAGTTCGTGAGTTCAAGCCCTACGTCAGGCTCTGTGCTGACAGCTTAGAGCCTGGAACCTGCTTAGGATTCTGTGTCTCCCTCTCTCTCTGCGCACCCCTGCTCACACTCTGTCTTTCTCTCTCTCTCTCTCTCTCTCAAAAATAAATACTAAAAAAATAAAATAAAACAAAAAAATGGTGATGCAGGTTAATCAAGATATACTATAATAAAAATGTTAAAAGATTCCACCTTACCTGAGGTCTCAGATTTATCTGTGGCTACATAAATTATAGAAAGATGATCTAACAAATCTTGTGTGTTTTCTTCAAACTCTTTTGAGGAGTTTTCCATGGTTACGATTATGCTCATTTGTAGCCGTAAAACATCGTCAGATTCCATGTAACAACTCTGAGATTGGAGGGATGGAAAGAACAAAAGAAAAACTCAAAAAAAAAAAAAATCATCCAAACTTTGTGATTTCAAATTTTATAAAAAGAAAAGCACTTATGATAAGGTCATGTGTATTTCTGAAAACAGAATGTGTCATGTTATTTTTGATTTCCAAGCCAAAGGCAAGAAAGGAAGGATGAGAAGAGTGAATTTTTTAATTTTACCTTTAATTGCTGACACACTTTATTACGTAAACTGCATTCCAGTTGTACTTGCAAGAGACTAGTATTAGTGGTTTCTGCCTAAAAGAAGAAAAAAGGGGAGAAAAAACTTAAAAAGAGGCAAAGAATTAAATCTTGTATTCATAGTAAACAATCTATCATTTATGCAGAACATTCATTCACTTAATAAATATTTGAGTATCTGCTAAATGCTGGGTACTATCCTAGTAGCTGGAAATAAACATGAATAAGACAGAAAAGCCTGTCACCAAGCTCACATTCTAATGGAAATCATAAGCTCTCCCTTGGGCAACATGAAAATTCCTATTATGGCAATAAGGAGATAAATATGTTCTAAATATACACAGGAACACTGTAGTTTGGCATTTCTTATATTTTCTGAACATTCTGTTTCAACACAGGAATCTTTTATTTCAAAGTAGGTTCACCCAGCAATAGCCAATTAACTGTTCTTCCGTCTGCCTTCCATTAATAGAATGTTATAAGTTGTGGCACAACAGTTAAGAGATGTCTAAAATTGAAACAGGCTATCATTATCATTTTTAAAATGTGAAAGAGTTATGCATGGAAGAGATGAAAATAAATGAAAAGAATGCAAAATTTCATCAAGTTCAAAGATCTCAACAGCCACATGGAATGATAATCGACATATCTTTTAAGATAAGGAAATGCACACTCTGATTCAGAAATACAGTCATTTGGGGGGGAGGGGGGAGCTGCAGACGGTGAGCACACAGGGAAGTCAGGTAGTGCAGCGTGTAAATCCAAAACCCATCAGCTATGACAACTCCTCTTTTGTTCAGCTTGATGTGTCTGGCATAGTGATTATAAAATAAAAAGGCACTCGGCCTGGCAGCCACAGTCACGATGGCAGGAAATCTCAGTAAGGCAAGGAGGCATTCCCCAAATCCTTGGCGGACTTGATTGCGGGTAAGCGTTTATTCACTCCAGGAAGACTTAATATTAAGTAGAAAGAACCACCATGATTGTGTTTAATTTATTAGATTTATTAAGAATTACCTAAGCACATTATATTAAAAACACATTTTTAACTACTACAATTTTCATTCAGCGATTAAAGTACCAAAAAAGGAATAAGACACATTTTAAAATGCAGTAAAGATAGTGGAGTTTAATCAAAATGGGGTGCCTGGGTGGCTCAGTCAGTTAAGCTTCCAACTTCAGCCCAGGTCATGATCTCATAGTTTGTGAGTTCAAGCCCCTCATCGCGCTCACTGCTGTCAGCACAGAACCCACTTTGGATCCTCTGTCCCCAGCTCTCTCTGCCCTTCCCCCACTTCCCCTTCCTCTTGCCCCCCCACCCCGGGGGCTCATACTCTCTCTCTCTCTCTCTCTCTCTCTCTCTCTCAAATAGACATTAAAAAAAAAAAAAACATTTAAAGAAGATTAACCAAGCTTGAAATAGGACCAAACATTAACCAAAGACTATTCTAAAAAGCAACTGCTAATTGGGGTGCTGGGTGGCTCAGTTGGTTAAGCATCCAACTTTGGCTCAGGTCAATGATCTCACGGCTCATGAGCTCGAGCTCCTCATCAGGCTCTGTGCTAACAGCTCAGAGCCTAGAGCCTGCTTCAGATTCTGTATCTCCCTCTCTCTGCCCCTCTCCTGCCCACGCTCTGTCTCTCTCTCTCACTAATAAACATTTACAAAATTTTTTAATTAAAAAAATAAAAAGCAACTACTAGTATCTGCTAGACTTCAACAGAATAATACCATTTGTAAATGGAACCTAAAATCTTAAGGAAGAATTAGATGACTGAATTTGTCTTTCTGCAAACAAGTCCCACCATATCATAGACATAAAAAGAAAAAGGCCACTACTCTCTGAAATTGCTTTAACCAAAGTTATAAATGACCTCCTCACATCCAAATCCAATAGGCCCTTCCCATTTTGCCTAATGCTTCTGCCAATTTAACCCCATTAACCACTGGTGCTTCTCTTGGTTTTGCTCCTTCCTCTTTGCATCATCCTTTGTGGCTCTTCCCCCTCTCCACTTAAGATGTTAGAGTTATTAGGGATTCTTCCTTTTGCCCTCTTCACTCTCTCTAGGGAAGCTCTGTAACACACCAAAGATGCCTGCACTTCTCTCTCCACACACCCATGTCCAGCCAATGGCTGGACATCCACCCGAATGCCCACGCTCGCCAAGACAGCTATGCTTGGTGTGCACGTCGTCCTGGAACCACTATTCATACGGTCATTTAAGCCAGAAACCTGCACACCAACTTCAGCTTCTCACTTACCCTTCTCAAACAAACCCATAACCACCAAGTAATACTGATCACAACTCCTCAGGAACCCTTGAATCCATTCACTTTCCTTCATTCCTATAATCCTGGAGATCGGGGGTCAGCAAACCATGCCCATGGGCCAACACTGCCTGTGTTTATAAACAAAGTTTTATTGGAACACGACCATGCTCATTCCTTTGTGTATTGTGTACGGCTGCTTTCATGCTACATCTGAAGAGAGGAGTACTTGCAACGGGGATCACATGGCCTGGAAAGTCAAAATATACTCTCCGAGCCTTTACAGAAAAAGTTGAGGAATGCTTGCCCTAGTGGGAAGGAGAAGGAGAGGGAGGGAGAGAGACAGGTAGGCTAGTCTCCCTGTGTCCACCTCTGTCCTCTCCATTCCAGTCTCGACACTGCATTAAAAGTGAGTTACCAATATGCAAATCAGGTGATGCCACTAGCTGCTTAAAACCCTTCGAAGACCAAATCCTTTACTGTGGCTTCAACACTCAGGTACCTGCCTAGTCTTCATCCACCTCCTTATTTATGCTCCAGCCTCACTGGTCTACTTTCTGCTCGGTTTTGGCTTCAACCTCTAAATGTGTTGTTTTGCTGTAAACTCGAATCCCCAATCCACCCTCCCTCTACCTAGCTAAACCTAATTCATCCTTCAGGTCCAGCTTACACACCCCTTCCACAAGGGTTTTCCCTGCCCCCACAGCTGGGGTAACTGCCCATTACTCACACCCACAGCACCTTTTCCCTGACCTTCCTTAACAGTCCTCATTATAATGTAACAACTTGCTCAAGGTCTGTCTTCCTCAGAAGATCGTAAGCCCCTTGCCCGATGCTGTTACCTCAATGCCTACCACTTAATCCGCACACAATATGCAATTAGTGAATGAAGACAAGTGGGCACACAGCCACAGATGCTTTAAAAAAGCAAGCTTGCATAAAATAAACTAAAAATAATAAACAGTGGCTCTAAAATAAAAGAATATACCAACTCCTGCCACTGGATGTGTACTTACGCTCTAAAACTTTCAACAACCAAAAGTTTAAAGAAAATCCCATATCAACACATTTTCAACATATGCATTTATAATAGTTATGTTTTTTGAAAATTTACAGCACTTTAACTATAGGTGTTAACCTGACAAGGCAATCCTCTTCCCTAAAATATTTCTTCAAATGTTGAGATGTTACAAGTTCAAAATTATAATTTTTTAACGTCTATTTGTTTATTTTGAGAGAGTGTGTGTGAAAGGGGGAAGGGCACAGAGAGAGGGAGACAGAGGCTGTCAGCACAGAGCATGATGTGGAGCTCAAACCCATGAATCATGAGATCATGACCTGAGCTGAAGTCGGATGCTTAACTAAGCCACCCAGGCGCCCCCAAAATTATGATTTTTAAACACGATTAACAATCCAACTTGCACAGTGATTTGATGTAATATAAAGCCTACTATTTTGTCATTTTTGGTAAGCTTCTAGATGGATGAGTTTATAATTTACCATCTTAAGTAAGATTCCTCTCTTAGCTGGAAGTCTAACAAGAATAAACTACTTTATTATTTTCATTTGTTGCAGAACATATTTCAGAATCCCACAAGGGGGCGTCCTAGCACCTCCACACTGTCCTGAAGTGCTCCAGGTTTTCTCAAAGAACAATTTAAACATTCATGTCGTTAACCAAAGAACAAAACTACTGCAATGTTGACTTTAAAAAGTAAACCATAACCAAAACAGGAGCCACCTGAGGCAACTACACACACACACACACACACACACACACACACACACACACCCACCCCTGGGATTGAATTCTCTCTGAAAGGGTCCCAACTGAGCACACTTGTTATGACAGTGGGACATCCCTTTAACCAAGAGTGTGCAGAGCAGATTATAAAAGGAGAACAGAAGCTTACTTCTCTACTTTTCAACACCCCCGCCCCCATTACTTTAACAAATTAGTTCATGAATTTTATAGCTAAAAACTAAAAACAATTTTTCAGTGCTTTCCACGTGAAGTATATGGTATCACTCCCTTTCAGAAGATGAGGGAAAACGTGGTTTGGAAGGGTTAAATGACTTATCAAAGGTCCTAACAGTAGCTAATGGAAAACCAGGAAAAAAAATAGCAGGTCCTTTAACACAAGTCAAGTTTTTTTCTAAGTAAATCAGAACAGACCAAGTCTACTCCTAAATTTAAAAACCAAAAAGTTCTTCACCATGGAAACAAGTATTAGAACACCATTCCCAGAGATAATGCAACATTCAAGAAAATAGCCACCAGGGCGGGGTGCCTGGGTGGCTCAGTTAAGCGACTCACTCTTGGTTTTGGCTCAGGTCATGGTTTAACGGTTCATGAGAAGGAGCCCTGCATCGGGCTCTGCACTGACAGCATGGAGCCTGCTTGGGCTCTCCCAAGCTCTCTGTCCCTCCCCCTGCCCCTCTTGCTCTGTCTCTCAAAATAAATAAATAAACTTTAAAAAAAGGAAAAGAAAATATCAGTGTTTAAAAAAAAAACCTTTTGTAATGGCTTATATTCCCATGCTTTTGTGTTATAAGTCTAGTTAACTGAATCTAAGAGAGAAAAAAAATCACCTAGTTCTCTACCTGCTAAGAAACTCATCTTTGTGCATCAGGCCAGGGCACAGTGTGACTTGGGGGAATTGTGTACAGGTAAAGTGGAAAAAAAATTATAGATTTCAAGTCCTGTCATTTTAGAGAACTTAAAAAAAATTTTTTTTAATGTTTTATTTATTTTTGAGAGAGAGAGAGAGAGACACACACACACACACACACACACACACACACACACACACACAGAGTGTGAGCGGGGGAGGGGCAGAGAGCAAGGGACAAGAATCCAAAGCAGGGTTCAGGCTCTGAGCCGTTAGCCCAGAGCCCAATGCAGGGCTCGAACCCACAAATGGTGAGATCATGACCTGAGCCAAAGTTGGATCCCCAACCGACTGAGCCACCCAGTCCACGCTGGAGGACTTTTATTTTTAACAAGAAGAAACCAACATCCTAAGAAAAGTATATGAGAATTTATAATATATTAATCCAGACAGAATGAACAAGAGCCTTGAAATTATGTAACATTCCCAGCAATGACCACACACAAAAACCTTTCATTTAAGGAAAATAACTCATGAAATAGACAAATATTAGATAAAATCCAATACTAGGTCCCATTTTTCTCCCCTTCCACAATTTTGAATGCTAAATTTTAAAGGTCCTTATACAGGTAAATTTCTCATGCCAACACACATATCAGTAGGAACGCAGATTCTATATATGCCATGTGACCACGCCAGACAGTGGCCCACACACACAGTGCTAGGTCCAATACAGTCTACGCAGCAAATGATTTTGCATAAAACAGGCACTTTCTTGGATCTCTTCCACACAACACCCATGCTCTATAACCAAACTCCTAATTTAGTGTTTCCTGCACGACGGAGAGGCTCAGCTGAGTTATTAGTCAGCACTGCATGGTTGCTTTTACCCTTAAACAGCAATTGTGCTTCAACCCTCCCCATAACCGCTACCCTTCTATTCCTCAGATATTTAACCACTGAAACAAAATTCACCTATGTTGCCAGACCCACTGGCAAAAATATTTGTAAAAACCTAGGAACTCGTTGAAATTAGTTTTCTGTTTAAGGGAAGAGCATTTTTTCTTATCCGCATCTTTTTTAGAAAAGGCTTTACACTTAACTAAATTCGAGATGAAACCCCAGCCACAAAACCTTAGGGACATCCCCTACCCTGCCTAAGACTCTGTCTCCTCTTCAACAAAACGGAGTTAATGAATTCACAGCCACATTATGAGCCCTAAACGAGATACATATGCCAATCACAGGGCATCAGTAAACCTTCAACAGGGAACATTATTGTTTTTACTTGTTCATTCACAATTGATGCATTAAATTAGCAAAATTCCACAATAAATAACTTAAATGCTCCTGGGAAGCATTTTCCCCCACATCAAAGCTGTAAGAGGGGAAACTCCTCTTCCACACTCCTTTGGTTTCTAAGAGAAGAGGTTTTTGTTTTTGTTTTTTCTTAAACGCTTCAAATTCTTTTTGTCTTATTTCACATTTGGTTCAGAACCCCCCAAAAAGAGAGAAGAGCCATTTATTGCCGACAGCTTTCCACCCTCCTGAAATGTGCCAGAAACCCTGAAAGACAGACAAAAAGCAATTTGGAGAACAAGTTAACACTTAGATATTGAGACTTTTTGTTGGACCAAGTGACAGTGGCTTGTATTGTGCAACACCTTGGCTTTTGCACTTGGATCGCAGATTTTTAACTGTTACGAGCTGGGCTGGCAGTCTCGGGAGAGCCTTGTGGGATTTTCACCTTGGTAGGTCATGGAGCATACGGTGACTTGATCCAAAGGCAAGCAGCTATTTTTATACGGCTGGATGTTACCGGACCTTAAGCAAATGGCAAGTGGGTCCTGAAGGCCTGACCCAGGCCTTGATGCTGAGCCCAGGCTTGGCAAAAGTTCAGCCTTTGTGATGCAGGCTGCTGAGCTTGACCTTGAGCAATGTGGGCACAGTTTTTACTTAAATAGGCATAGCCATGGCAAAGATTAGCCATGGCTCTAAAAGAAAGGGTGCTGCAGTGGGAAATAGTATGGACGTTCCTCAAAAAATTGAACACGTATTTACACTACGATCCACCAATTCTACTTCTAGGTACATCCCCAAAAGTGATAGGAGGGATTCAAACAGCTATCTGTACACCCAAATTCATAGCAGTATTATATACAGTAGTCAAAAGTGGAAGCAACCCAAAATCCATCGATGGATGAATGAATAAATAAAACATGGTATAGCCATGCAATGGAATGCTGTTCAGTCTTAAAAGGGAAGGAAATTCTGACACCCATATGACAATATGGATGAACCCTGAAAATGTGATAACAAAGTGAAATAAGCCAGACACTAAAAGGCAAATATTCTGTGATTCCACTTACATGAAGGAGCCTAGAACAGAGGCAGAAATAATAATGGTAATCAGGGGCTGAGAGGAGAGGTTAACAGGAGAGTTACTATGTACTGTGAGTAAGAGTTTCAGTTTGGAAGATGAAAACACTCTGGACATGGATGGTGGTAATGGCTGCACAAAAACGTGAATTTACTGAACACCAGTCAATTGTACAATTAAAATGGTATCTTATGGTGTGCACACTTTACCACTAGGAAAGGAAAGGGAAAGGGAAAGGGAAAGGGAGAAGGGAGAAGGGAGAAGGAAAAAGGAAAAGGAAAAGATGTCCCAGTCAGGGCTCTCTCTCCTCAAAATAGAGCTTCTAGAACACCATCTGCTTTTATAACCAGATCTTGAAGAAACTGTTGGGTCCAACTCCAGGCAGGCAGTACAGACGGGTTGTTTGGAATTCTGTTCCTTTTTATGTATTATCTTCGTGGCTATGAGTTGGAACTATGAAAAGTCTAGTTTAAATTCATGTGGGCTGGTCCACAGACTCAAAAGTTCCTCCCCAACTCACTGGGTCTAGATTTATTAATCATTTAAATGCTAACTGCTGTTTTAGATTTTCAAGATCCAAAATGACAGATATACAGATGGGTGGCAGATTTTATAAATAAAGAAGCAACAAGGAGGGGTGCCTGGGTGCTCAGTTGGTTAAGGGTCTGACTCTTGGTTTTAGCTCAGGTCATGATCTCCTGGTTCCTGGGTTCGAGCCCTGCACCAGGCTGTGCACTGACAGTGCGGAGCCTGCTTGGGAATCCCTGTCTCCCCCTCTCTGTGCCCCTCTCCGGCATTCTCTCTCTCTCTCTCAAAAATAAACTTTAAAAAAAAAAGAAGAAGAAGAAGCAACAAGGGTATTCTCATTAAGGAGCTATGTTCTCATCTTGGGTTGAGTCAGAGAAGCAATTTGACAGAATTATTGCATGCACAAAGAAGGCAACCACTAAGGTCCGTCCTTGGAACAATCCGGTTCACTCTGGAAATCAAAGAGGTGCTAGAAGGTTAGGGAAACATGGTTTAGTCTTCCCATCAGAGCAAGATGAACAAAAAATAAAACAGAAAGGGCAGATTAATGAAGCAAGAGGAAGAGAGGGCTCCCCTTAAAAGGAAGACTAACCTCTTAGGGAACAACCAGAGAGAACGTGAATGAGAAACGAGAAGGTACAGCCTTCTCTTGGGTACAGCCCAAGAGACATACAGAGAGATGGAGACAGCCTGGTACGTAACTGAAATAAGGGAGATAGATCTTTGTGCTTATTGGAGCTTAAAAATATATATAATGAAAGAATAAAAGCAAGATGTTAGCAGACTGGAATTGTTCCCCACAAAGGAATCAGGATTTGGTTATAGGAAGTATGGAGAAATGCACTTCTAAAGCCAGGATCAGAATCCATAGTAAGAGCAACTGAGGACTGAAACAGCTATACCCAGGGTTACACAGTCCTGGACAGGTTCGGGGGGGGGGGGGCGGCGGGCACTGGGGGCAAGCAGGAATATCAGAGCAGAATGCCCAGAGCATATTAGGTGGAGACACAGTTACTGCCCATGCCCTGGGGGAACATTTTGAGAAGTTTATGGAAGTAGGACTCAGTCTAGAGAAGGCACAGCAAAAAGAGGAAACTCATTAAACAGGAACCAGGCCAGACTATCAAGACAGACTGACCCCAGGCCTGATTTAGATGTTGGTCTGATAGGTGAGCATCTCCTATGGAAGACCATCCAATGCAGGGAAGAGAAGATGTGTTTGAACAACAGATGCTTTCAGCAGACCCAGAACTTACTGATTTTATCTCTTTCCTTTAGGAGAACTCACAAGAAAATATCTAGGGAAACATCTAAAGAAAAAAAAAATCTAGATCAAAAAGTGAAAGAAAAAGGAAAAGGAACAAACCAATTCCAGAAAACAGTAGCAACTTTGCAGGTGTTAGAGAAAGAAAGAGAGCAATAAAAGAAGCTGGTTAAATGGCGAGAAACTCAACTGAGCCTTCCTGAGAGCAAGAGGGGACAGGAAAAGCATATCCTGGAGGCAGAGCCCACAAGTGCAGAGAAAGAAGGGGCACACTCACAACCTGGAGGCCATGGTGAGCGGCTCCCGGCCAACATGCTGTCCCCACTAGGCCCCGAGCTTCCCAAATGTCAACAGCAGCTCCCCTCCAAGAACCTGAAAACAATGCCCCACTTGATGTAGGTGGGGCTAAAAGGGAAAGCCTTCTCTAAGAAGTAGGTCCCAGAAGCCTCAGTGAATCCACAGTAAGAGGCAATGGAAACAACTGTGTACACAGATCTCAATGCCCCTGCCCGGGCACCGTGGACACTCCATCCCTCAATAGGGTGTCCATGCCAGTCAGCACAGGAGTGCCAGAAACAAGGGCTTCCCGCAGAAAGAACAAAGACACACCTGTGACTGGCTGCGACCAGTGCCAAGTCCCAACTCTGAGGGGAGACCAGAGCGCCTCAGGGGCAACTTCTTGAGAGAGGAATACACAGGCTGCCGCCTTAGCCTCCAGACAAGCAATCTCTCCCCACGGAGTTTAAATGCAAGGTCTGAGAATCAAAACAACTGGCATAAACTAAAGCCAAAACCAAGGTGATGCTCTCCATCATCCATCCCTCCTTTCAGCAAAAATGAAGTACTGGGAACAATTCTGCTTAGAATCAGTCCCTTGAGGGCTGGGATGGGAGGCACGTTTTGCAAACCCAGTGGATGTATGGTTGATAATCTGATATTCCTGTGTGTCTTAGGATTCTAGACTCAAGCAAGGCTCAAGAGAGACTCGATATTATTTCTAAAGATATTTTTTATCTTTAAGTAATCCCTACACCCAATGTAGGGCTCGAACTCACAACCCCAAAATCAAGAGTCACATGCACTATGGACTGAGCCAGTCAGGCGCCCCAAGAGACTTAATATTAAATTAATGTAACTTGTGAAACTCCAGGGAAGCCGCACACATCCTAGCCAGAGTGAGCCCCAGCTGCACACAGGCATGGACAACCTCTCTGGCGAAGACCAAATGAGTAAGAAATTGGGGAGGGCTTCAAATTCTTTTAATGTTAACTCACAAGCCAAGATAATTTGATATGGGACTATAGCCTTGAACTTTCACGTCTTGCCAGAGGACTGGATCTCTGAATTTAAAAAATTTCCAAGAGTTTCACAATAGGAGAGGGTTTATATTCAAAACTTTATTTTTACAGTTAATTAGTGAATACATTTTAGTTAGGTGCCAGGTACCAATTCTAAGCACTTTATATGCATGAATTTAGTCAATAGCTACAGCCATCCTATGAAGTAGTGCTGTTATTATTTATCTTATAGATAAACTGAGACACAAAGAGGTTAGGTAATTTGACCAAGGTCACTCAGACATGACCAAGATTTTTACCCAGGTGGTCAGAATTCACTTTCTTATTCACTCTACCATGCATCTCTATGATGGGGCATCCTTTATGACTGGTATTTTTTTTTTTATTGGAGTAGCTTTACTCTGTTATTTGAGCCCACTGCAAAAGCTCTGATAAGCTGTATTGGATATCATACTTGAAAAGAATTTGGAATGGGAAACAGATGCGGACATGAACTCTCAACCTTGACTCTAGTGTGGCTTTGGAAAAGATTATTAATGAATTATTCTAATTTATCTCAGAGCTTTCTAGGGGCAAACTCAACAATGCTCCCCAACAGGCTGAGGATAATCAAAGAAATGGGGGTTTGGGTCCAGTGGGAGGAGGAACAGGCTAAGGAAAGTGGGAACACAGTTGCCAGAAGCCTGCTGATCTCCTTGTCAGGGGAAGGGGGGACCCAGGCTTAATAAAAGGCAAGCCCAATGAGTCAAGGGTATAAAAAACTGAGGAGTGTTACAAGGAAAGGATTCTCTTTTCCTAACTTCACTTGTCCTTTGGCCCCAAGTCTTCCTCTCCCCTTATAGGTAGGGGAGGGTTGCTTGTCAGTGGGCCACAGACCATGATGCTGTGCTGTAGACAGTGAGAAGGATAGGGGCTCAGAGGGGAGCTGCCTTCTTTCTCTCTACTCTGGAGAAGGGTGTCTGTCCTTCAGACTCAAAACTCCCCTTCTGATGGGCCGCTCCACAATCTACCCGAGGGGACAGGGAATTAGTAACTGGCTCTCTGACCTCAGTTGATACATGAGAATGTGGCTCATCAGCAATATGAAGGTGGCATTTTGGTTCCCTAACTCCTGATTCTTATACATACATTAGTTCAGAACCATATGTTATTTATTGGGCATCTTCATATACCCCAACAAAAGTTTCTAGAACTTTCTAGAAAGTTCTAGAGTATAAAGTTTCTAGAGTATAATGAATGTCTGAAAGAAGTAAAAAAAGATTCATATCTTACAACTTCTTAAATAACTGAGGTTATAGTTTCTTTTTAAGATCACTTATTCAAGTATCAAACATTTATTCACTGTGCGTTATGTGGCCAGACTGCCAGGTGGTAAGAAAACAAACGTTGGCTAAGACAGGATTCCTGCACTCAAGGAGCTTATAATATTAGCAAAGGAAATGCATAAAAACAAAAGCTTCTAAATACTGTGTTTGCGATGCTAGGGATCTCTCATTTTCAGTAAAGAGCTAGTCAATTCTCCTGGAAGGCAGAAAAGACACTAGGTAATAATCACTGAGTTAAAGGAGGGACCAGGAAACTGATCAAGAACACTGTTCTCTCCTGCTAAGACAGTAGAGATTTTAAGGAAGCAACGGGGGAAGAAGGAGGGAAGGGGACTGCCTGCCCTGCAGGACACAGAAGAGAAACACCCGCCCCCACACACACGTAGGTATTCTTCTCTCTAGACTTTCCCATGCTTCCTCCCTTCCTTCCACTCACCAGCTCCCACCCCCAACCCCTCCGGTCTCGGCTTCCCAAGCTCCCATCCCCTTGAATCATTCTCATTGGAATGAGATGAAAAAGAGAAAAATGTACAAATTTTAGCAATTTCCTTGCTTTTAAAAGCCATATTCGGAGGTAGGTAGGTAGAGGAAAATTAAGTAATGGCACATATTTACCTAACATATAGTAATAGCTTTCCAGAGTCTGACAGTCTATCATTTTTATGTAAAAAAAAAAAAAATCAAACTTTTATCAGGCAAAGAAATGGTATTAAATATATTATTGATGTCACACGGATCTGTAGGAATTCTCAGCTGTCACACTCAGAAAATCTGTTTCTTTCATTTAACTAATGACGGAAGTCCATCAAGAAAATAGGACAGCTACAGAGGTTAAAGAACCTTTCCCTATTCTCTGTTTTCCATCTCCAAATCCTAGACGAGACTCTTATTTGTTATAATCTCCAAATCCTAGACGAGACCTTATTTGTTAGTGAGAAATGTGCCCCCTTCTTTTCTGTCAAACTGTGGTTGAAAAAACTTTCCTTGGTCCTCTCCCTATACTGATTTTACAGCTTCCCTTCCAGATTGCCACACTTAATTGACAGGGATCAGCACCTCAGCAGCCAAGAAAGAAGCAGGAAAACAACTTAGGGCACCTTCTCCCAGGCTGGCAGGAACCAGGCTCCACACAGACCTGGGGCCACAGCCCTTGCCTGACACCTGTCCCGGGCAGGCAGGCACAGGGGCCTGATGTCACCACTCCAAAAGCGAAGGCTGTGCCAGTCTCAAAAGGTTAGGAACTCCTGGTCTGAAATGCATTAGGTATCACGCAGCACACCCAGAAATAATCTCTCCTTTACTCAATCCAGCAACATTATGCTGTGATGGGAAGGGGAACCCTTCATTGTATACATGCACACTCAGGAAATACATTGAAAGGAAATGACAAAACTTTTTTTTTTTTTTAAATATTTATTTATTTTTGAGACAGACAGAGACAGAATGCAAGTGGGTTAGGAGCAGAGAGAGAGGGAGACACAGAATCCAAAGTAGGCTCCAGGCTCCAAGCTATCAGCACAGAGCCCCACATGGGGCTCGAACCCACAGGCCGTGAGATCATGACCTGAGCTGAAGTCAGACACTCAACCGACTGAGCCACCCAGGCGCCCCGACAAAACATTTTTTAATGTTTTTGTTTGTTTTTATTTCTGAGACAGAGAGATACACAGAGTGTGAGCAGGGGAGGGAGGGAGCTGTCAGCACGAAGCCCAGGGTGGGGGTCGAACTCATGAACCACGAGATCATGACCTGAGCCAAAGCTGGACATTTAACCAACTGAGCCACCCAGGTGCCCACTAGGATATGACAAAATATTAATCCTAGTTACCTTTGCCGAGTGTGACTGTAGTCTTGGGGCTTATTTCTAATTTTTCGCTTCTCTGGTTTCCCATGTTATGTTCTGATTACATAATAATTTTGGTATAATCACAATCTCACTTTTAGATAATGTGATAATAAGGTATCATGTTAGGACACACACACACACTTTTATTTGGTGGGACTGTGTGTCATGTGTTTTCCTCTAACTTCGAAACTTATCTGGGTTTCCCACACTGCCTTATCATTTTATTTTTAACAATAGACATTATTTTATAATGATTCTAATACCAATAACTAAGTTCCTGTAAATCTCTGAGACGAGCCTATCGTGATAGTGAGCCTCTATGCCAGACCTGAGATGATGCCAATTTCTAACATTGTTTTGCCCAAATAAACCGCTCAAACACTCCTCAAATCTCAACAGTCTGGAACCAAAATAGCACTGTAAAAAAACATTAAAAGGTAAAAACTCTCACTTTTTCACAAGCCTAGCACAACTGTATTTATGTATTCTATCCCACCACGTATTTTATAGTTACACTCACCAAGTATAACCTAGCTTATATTCTACTATTCCCTTGTCAGACAAAGCATCAGAATTATAACTTGGAAGAACTACTTAACAGTCTACCATGTTGATACAATCACATTCATCAAATCCTCTTTCTACTGTCGAGCCTGTAAGCTGTCCCCATTGTTCGTCTGCCATTATAAAAATGTAGCCAAACCCCACATTTTATTTGCCATTTATCTCTCATGGAACCTGAGTTACTAAGTCCACAGATGTGGAAGTCATCGCGACACTGAACTATACGTGGCGCAAATCCCTCGGCAGAGCGCGCTGGCACTGCCCATCCCAGCTCGGCTCTCGGCCTCCACCAGGTAACTTAAACTCTACATCCATCCTACAGTTTCTAAAATAAGGATATTACCACCTGCCCTAGTAGTAAATCTGGTGAAGGTCAAAGTGGCTGATGTGGTGAAAAGGGGAAGTTATGCAAATCCTACATGTTACAACAGGTAGATACGCTATTTGGGGATCTCAACTCAGATGCCCACTGACTCACCTATCTATTAAAAACTGTGGGGGCCCTCAATGTACTAAACACTAAGCTGATGTTGAGATTATAAAAATGAAAAAGAAACAGGCCCATGGAAGAGAGCCTCATGGAGGACGACACAGGATGACACCAAACGTTCAAGCAGGGGTCTGAACCACATGCCAGGGGGACTGGAACACAGACTTGCCCAGGGCCCTGGGGAGGCTGCGGAGGAGCTGATACCTGAACCGGGTCTCAGAGGAGGGAGCGAGAAGGACAATGAGGGTTAGAAGGGGGTGAAAGCCTATGAAGGAAAGGCAGTATGTAAAAAGGGATGGCCCGTTTCAGCAGCGAGCGGTTTTGGAGGCCGGAGTGGAGAAGAGAAGGGCAGGACGTCTGAGGCTGGAGAGGAGGCTGGAGCAGGTGTCGAGGGCCTCATATGGCAAGCTCCGGGGCTCAGGCTTTATGCTGAAACCAACAGGGGCCCAGCTAGTAGAGACCAGGGAAGCACTGAACAGCTTTGTCCGGGAGGACATGAGAGCAGCAGTGTGACACATGGAGCGGAGAATGACTGGGACAATAACCCGGGGGTCAAATAATGACAAGACTACAACAAAAGCAGAGGAACCTCAGACTTTTACTCAGACCCATTGCAACAGTGACCTCTCATCTGCTAGGAGCCCTCGCTTCATAAAGGGCCAAACAAATGAAAAAGAAGGGCCAGATGAAAAGGTTGAAAAAGAAAAAAGCAGACACACATGGGCAGCAGAGAGGCGAAAGGTATACCCTCCTCCCCACCGAACCTAGTGGCTGTTACAACACATCACCAAAAATCTAGATAGAAAAGAAATCACACACACACTCTTGTTTCCAGCAGAAGAAAGGGAGCCATTCAATCCGATTCAACTGAGCAGGAAAAATGCAAAAGTCAGATACCAATGGGTAAAGACACAAATAAAATGGACCAAAATGAGCCCAAAGTGCAAAAAAAATGAGATAACATAACAATGATTATTGGCACCCTCGTTTATCCCATGAGATGGAGCTAAGGAAGCAAGTGAAAGCAAAGCTGACAATATCTTAATTTCTGCCCAAATCTTCTCACTCTCTAGCGTTCTAGCAGACCCACCTTCCAGCTCCCAACTGAACCAGAGTACCTCCCAAACCCTCTATCCCGTTTTGAGGGAAGCTGAACTCAACACTCACCTCAGATGATGGGTTCTTGACCAAAAAACAGAAAAAAGGAAAAACAGAAGAGCAAAATGAAGACATTTCTTTCTGAGAAAGCATAGCTGGCAATTATGGCCACTTAAACACAACACAAACACATATATGTATGAGGTTTAAATGCAAAAATATTATAGTCAGGGGCGCCTGGGTGGTTCAGTTGGTTAAGTATCTGACTCTCAGTTTTGGCTCAGGTCATGATCTCGTGGTTTGGGAGTTCGAGCTCCGCACTGGGCTCTGTGCTGACAGTGCAAAGCCTGCTTGGGATTCTCTCTCCCTCTCTCTCTGCTTCTCCCTGCTTTCTCCCTCTCTCAAAATAAGTAAATGAACATCTTTTAAAAACGGGACTACTAGATACCCACACACAGAAGAATGAATTAGGATCCCTAGCTCACACTATACACTAAAATGTCAAAATGCATCACAGACCTAAATGCAAGAGATAAACTATAAAACTCTTTGAAGAAAATAAAGAGGTAAATCTTGGTAACTGTGGACCTTTTTAGATAGGACACTAAAAGGATAAGTTACAAAGGAAAAAACAGGCAAAACTGAAGTTCATCAAAACCGAACACTTTTGTACTTTAAACAACACCATCAAGAAAATGAAAAAACCAACACAGAATGAGAGAAGTATTTGCAAATCATGTACTTGATAAAGGCCTAGTATCTAGAATATATAAAGAACATTTACATCTCAACAAGGACAAAACAAATAATCCAATTTTAAAGTGGGCAAAAGACCTGAATAGACATCTCTCCAAAAAAGATATACAAGTGACCAATAAGCACATTGAAAAGATGCTCAACATCATTAGTCATCAGGAAAATGCAAACCAAACACCTAAGCTATGACTTCACATCCACTAGGATGTTCTTAAAAAACCAAAAAACATAAAATAAGTTTTGGTAAAGCTGTGGAAAAACTGGAATCCTCATATATTGCTGGTGAGACTGTAAAATGATACAACCACTTTTTGACAGTTACTCAAAATGTTAAACATATAATTACCATATGACCACAAAAGTCCACTCCTATGTACACACCCAAGAGAACAGTAAACATATGTCCACATGAACTTGTACGAAAATGTTCACTGCAACAGTTTTGATAATAGCCAAAAAGTGGAAACAAATCAAATTCCTGCCAATCGGTAAATGATGAAACAAAGTATGGTATGTCCATACAATGGTTCACTAGTACAGGGTAATAAAAAAGAATAAAAGACTGATATGCGCTATGACATGAATGAAGCTTAAAAACATTAAGTGAAAGAAGCCAATCATGAAAGATCACACATTTCATTTATATGAAACATCCAGAAGAGACAAATCTATAGAGACAGAAAACTTAGGGGTGGTTGCCAGGAACTGCGGCCGTGGAAATGTTCTAAAATTAGACTATGGGGGTGGCTGCACAATTTTTGAATATACTAAAAACTGCCGAATGGATCAAGTCTGTGGTATGTGAGTTATAGCTCAATAAAGCTGTTAAAAAATAAATTAAAATGCAAAAAAAAAAACCAGAACAAAGAACCCCTGAAACTGCTCCCATGGGAGAACTACAGACGTCCCTCCAGCCGGAACTTCATCTGACCAGTGTTCACTGAGCGCCTCTGCCGGAGGCCCTGGGCTAGGTGTAGGGGACCCTGTGGAGAGCAACAGCAGACAGTCTCTGCTTCCACGGGGCTGCAGTTTCACGGAGGGAAGGAAAGGGTGGCTGAGTAATGGGGATAAGCGTTCTAAGTGGGAAGAACACAGTTCTACGACAGTCCATCCAGGGACCTGAACTAGGATGGGGAGAGATGGCAAGACTCTCTGAAGAAGTGGAGCTTGAGCTGAAACAGAAAGGATGAAATCGGGGCTACTCCAGAGGACAGTTGGGGCGGGGGAATCTGAGGAAACTGCAGGCACAAAGGACGTGTGGAGGAGTGAAAACGGCAAGGGTGAGCAAGCAGAGGAAGCAAGCAGAGGAAGACCACATGACGGTAGAGGAACAGCAGCCAGACCATGCAAGGCCTTAGAGCCACACTAAGAACCTGGTTTAAGTCCTGAGACCTGCAGGAATACACTGAAAGGTGTTAAGCAGATGACTAGTGTGGTCCAACTTGCATTTTAGGAAAAGAGACTTTTGAAAGGGCCAGACTAGATGCTGGCAGATCCGTTAAGGGGCCACTGGAGTAGCCTGGGAAAGAGATGATGACAGCCTGGATGCAGGAAAACAGGCAGCAGGCATCATGGTCAGCAGATAAGATCTGCCAGGTACAATGCATATAACGTACAAGCTCTCCTCATAGCAAGGTCTCTCACAGGCCTCATAGAGAGGCCTGCATGGTCATTGCCTCTTTCCCTTAATTCTCTGTATCCTTAAATTAACCCCTACTAAGATATCTGAACACCTGTCTCTGTTTCAATACTTTTATCACCACTAATACAGCATCTGGCATTCAAAGCTTCCAGTCTCAGTAACCAGAGAAACCTGGCCATTCTCAGCCACCCCCTTTGCTGAAGGACGGCCCTGAGATAAGGCTAAAAACGTTCAGCAGGAAAAACCCATGCTATCAGCATATGCAAGTTACACTTACCCCAGCCCTTTCAACCCCTTACAAAAATGCAAGTCAGTTCAGATCATTTTTATGCTAAAAACCGTTCAATACAAGGGCACTTGAGTGGCTCAGTTGGTTACAGTCAGACTCATTTTCGGCTCAGGTCATGATCTCACCATGCAAGAGTTCAAGCCCTACATCGGGCTCTGCACTGCCTGCTTGGGATATTCTCTCTCTCTCTCTCTCTCTCTCTCTCTTTCTTCCCCTGTTTGCTCTCTCTCTCTGAAAAGAAATAAACTTAAAAAAAAAAAGTTCAATACATCCATTGGTCTTAGGATTTAAACCAAATCCAAATGTACAAACTAAAAGAAATCTTCCTTAAAATCCTGGGAGGAAGGGCTATTCAGTTTTATCAAAGTAAAAATAATACCAAAAATTCCCAAGAATTATCTAAGTGATGACAAATCTCCCAGACATTACATTACAGGTAAATTAGTTTTATTTGTCTTCCCACTGGAATGTAAGCTCCAGGAAGATGGAAATACTAAACCAGTGCCTGCCCACAGCAGAGGAAGACTACTGAATGAAGGAAAGCCCCAGGCACTACTGGGACTGACACAAAGTTCTAAGCAATATTCTTTATTCACTAATCAGAAAGAAAGGGTCAGTAAGGTGATACACTGGTTCAAGACTTTTCTTGGAGCGCCTGGGTGGCTCAGTGGGTTAAGCGTCTGACTTCGGCTCAGGTCACTATCTCATGGTTCATGAGTTTGAGCCCCACGTTGGGCTCTGTGCTGACAGCTCAGAGCCTAGAGCCGGCTTCGTATTCTGTGTCTCCCTCTCTCTCTGCCCTTCCCCTGCTCATGCTCTGTCTCTCTCTCTCTCTCTCTCTCAAAAAAACAAACATATATATAAAAAAGGAATTTTCTCAATTTCAAAAGTTAGCCATAGTTACAAGGAAATAAGTCAAAGGGGGAAAGTGGTCAAACTTATACACTATAAATGAAATGCATATTAAAACAACATTAAGGTATCATTACAGCTGACCCTTGAATACCATGGGTTGAACTGTGCAGGTCCACTGATATGCAAATTTCTTCAATAAATAGAGAACGGTACTGTAAATGTATTTCTCTTCCTTATGATTTTCTTAGTAACATTTTTCCTAGCTTACTTTATTGTAAGAATACAGTATATAATACATACAACACAGAATACGTGTTAATCAACTATTTATCTTATCTGCAGGGCTTCCAGTTAACGGCAGGCTGCCAGCAGTTAAGTTTCTGGGGAGCCAAAAGTTATACACAGATTTGAACTGCATTGAGGGTTGATACTCATAGCCTCTGCACTGCTCAAGGGTCATCTGGATATACATTCTAAAACATCAAAAACATTTCTTTCCACTGAGCCACACTCAAGAAAGGCTAGGAGTAGGGAGAGGGGAAGAGAGTAAGACATTCCTGAAAAAATATCATTACTAGTGACCATAGCAGTCTGTCTTCTTGAAAAGCAACCTGGCAATATTTAACAAGCTCTATAAAATGGTTCATGGTCTTGAACTACAGACACTCTCTTTACAAAATATATCCTGAGGAGACGGGTAATCCAAAAAGGAAA
The DNA here is from genome assembly GCF_023721935.1 of Panthera uncia. Lineage (NCBI taxonomy): Eukaryota > Metazoa > Chordata > Mammalia > Carnivora > Felidae > Panthera > Panthera uncia. Next base: position 128,182,457 of record NC_064811.1, on the reverse strand, counting down.
TAAAAAAACTTATAAAACATGTACATGGACTAATGGTAGTAATAACGAAAAACTGGAAACCCTTCAAATGATCAAAAACAAGATAAAGCCAACTATAACAAAGCAACACTATGGACTATACAGCCTTTCAAAAGAAGAACATGGATTCCACTGACACATCAGGATTTTTTCAAAAAGCGGAAAATAGTAAAATCCCAATTCTAAAAGCTGGTGAGTTTAACATCTCTAGCAATCCTATATAAAAAGGGCTGTAAAAGATACATAACTTTAGAAGACTACAAAGTTTGGCGTTTGCTAGAATTCAAAATAAATCCACCATTAAAATTACCTGGGTTTGTGAAAGCTGAATGCTCTGAACCTGTGGGAGCAGAAAATAAGCATTTGGTAGCTGTTTTGCAGACCCTTCTGTAGAGATTCTTCGAGTGCCAATTCCAGATACCTTCAGAAAAAAAAGAAGTTAATTACTCCTCTATTTGTTTTGAAACATATTTGCCGTAATATTAAAATACCTTTCCAAAGGCAATCTGTATTCACCACCTTGACCTTTAACACGGTATTATTAATCCAGGGGCACCCAGGTGGCTCAGTTGGTTAAGCGCCCGACTTCAGCACAGGTCATGATCTCATGGTTCGTGAGTTCAAGCCCTGCCTTGGGCTCTGTGCTGACAGCTCAGAGCCTGACGCCTGCTTCAGACTCTGTGTCTCTCTCTCTCCACCCCACCCCCCTGCTTGTGGGCGCACGCGCGCGCTCTCTCTCTCTCTCTCTCTCTCTCTCTCAAAAATAAATAAATAAATTGTTTAAAGACTGTATTAATCCTTGGGGCACCTGGGTGGCTCAGTCGGTTAAGTGTCTGACTTCGGCTCAGGTCATCCTTGGGGCACCTGGGTGGCTCAGTCGGTTAAGTGTCTGACTTCGGCTCAGGTCATGATCTCACGGTCCGTGAGTTCAAGCCCCGCATCAGGCTCTGTGCTGACAGCTTAGAGCCTGGAACCTGCTTCAGATTCTGTGTCTCCCTCTCTCTCTGCCCCTCCCCCATTCATGCTCTGTCTCTCTCTGTCTCAAAAATAAATAAACATTAAAAAAAAAAATTAAAGACTGTATTTATCACCTTCTACGAAAGAAAGTAACAAAAGTTGCCACATTTAAGCTCAATGTTCCTCATTGTAGCAAAGCTTTTCAGATATAGACAACTTTTCCATTAGGGAAACAAGTGTTAAATGGAATCCAATAATAAATAATAACGAAAATGATAGATCTTGGCTTGATGCTACATCGTATTAAATAAGTCACAGATACCACATAAGATAAAGATTCCTAACTACTTTTGTGAACAACGACAAAAAGATTCTTCACTCTCCATCCCTGGTGCCTTGATATCAATAGTAAGTTCCCTGAGAACTGGCCCCCAAACATGCAATCCTTGTCCCCTGATCAGAAATATTCCCGAGCCTAGCAGGGACGAAGGCAAAATCAGTACAGACTGCCTTTATAGCTCCTCCCTCTGGACTGCTCATGAGGTGAGGGCAGAGAGTTCTGAAAGTACACTCTATTTTATAACAGAAATAGAATACGGTAGACTTCTGTGTTTTGTTCCAATGTCCTTCAGAGATTCATGGTGAGAGTTACAGCTCTGTACTCTGAGCCAAAGACAGTCCCATGTGTGTGGCATGGGATGCAGAAGAAGGGTGAAAGCTGGTGAGTTTAACATCACTAACGATCTTATATTCTAATAACATAAGTCAGGTGGCAACATTTCCAAAAGTCTTTTACAAAACATCCAAACCCCTTTGTTAAATCAACAACAAAATCATGGGACAAGAGGGAAAAACTTACTTACATGATAGGGAAGGACTCCATACGAGGAGGTATTAATAAATAAAGAACTTTCAATGCTTCCTTCTTCAGTAGGTAAGAAAATAATTCTGAAGGACGTTTTCCCCATTGCTGGAATTACCTGAAATAAAGGTACCAAATTAGCCATTGGGAATGGCCCTCTTTAAAAGATGTCTTTCAGAGACTTTCTTTTTGACAATTTCTGTTAACAGATGTCTGCATATCTGTACCCTTGATTCAGAAGTATCATGAATCCTTAGGAATCCCCCAAATGGAACAAAATCCAACAATCTAAGAAGGTATCGAAGGACATACCACAGACTTATAGCAAGGCAGCTGCCGAGTGCTTTCACTTTGGATTGGGAACCCTGTGCCCTCACATCCTTCCTTTTCCCTCCTCTTCTGCACCCACATGCGTTCAACGGCCTTTATCGAACACAGTTCTAACCTTACTTAAGTAGAAGGAGCCACCGATGTACAAACCTGGCAATACCTAATAAAAATCAGGAGCTGCATTTATCTGGACAATCATAAACAGAATAGTGGACCTCCTCTTACACCATTTCCTTGGTCTTATATTTAAAAGAAAAAAAGTGTATCAGGTAGACATCAGTACACTAAATAAACAAATAAATAAAACCCACCAGTGATTGGGATCTTCAAAGACCACTGAAATCTAAACTACTAGAAGACCAGGGTCTGGAGCTCTCTGTTACGGTGCGAATTAACTTTATAAGGAGCCATTCACTGCCTCCTACTCCTACACTTAGAAGGAGTCCAATTCTAGTCAGTGTGCCAGGCAAAGAGACCATGACTATAAAACTTGTATTAATTACTAAATGCTTCAGCATTTGTAGTCATTTCAAGACACGTAATACTATATTTCTTTAACCATGAAAAAGTCCTATTAAATACACAAACATTATACTTTGTTTAGACTCTAAACTTTTTTTTCCATGTTTTTTTTCCATGTAGATACCAAGAGCCACCAAAATTATGAACAACTGAAAAAATAAATGTTAAAGCAAACACACAGAAGGGAAGAGTTTGGGTAGCAGAAAAGGGGGAGACAGGGAGCAGAAAGTAAAAACTTCAGGCCAAAGAAAGCAAGAAAATCTGGCAGCCTGCCACAGCATAGTTTCCAAGAGTACATCAACACTTACCCTGCAATGAACAGGAGGCACATGAAAATGTCTAGCAGCTGTAAACACTGAATTCACCACGACCTCACTATCCCTACTAGGGTTATAAGCATAGAGAATCTTTGCTGCAGGGTGACCCAGGAACCTTGGAGGGGAACAAGGAGAAAAAAAAACCAATGTATTATGTGGTTCTAAATATAGCTATCCATCCACCCATCCCTCCACCCACACACATTGTATATATACTTTAATCCCAGAAAGCTGTTGATGTTCGTTAAAGTTAAAAGCAACAATTATTAAATCCTGTTATTACTAAAACATTCAATCCACAAAAACTTTTTAAAGAATCCTGTCTTTTACAAGACACATTTAATGCCAACCAATGGTAACGCCTCACTGACTTTTGTGTTAGAAGAATTCAACACACATGGGCCATTAAATGCTTGCAAATACTCAGAGTAGGAAATAGGTACTCGCTCTGATTCAAATGAAAATATGTTTAGGTAAGAAACTGTACTCAGAAAAACCCAGTTTTTTTAGGGTTTCTTCTCTGAGTAATAAGTTTAAAGAGGCTTTCCAGGGGAATGGATTTCAACTCACAAAGGGACTTTATCAAGCCTTATGAAAGGAAAACTTAATTGTTGCTAAAGACCATTCTTCTGAGAAAAATGAAAATTCAGCAGCACTTTCTAGCATTGCTCTTATCCATTCAAATCATGAGTCTTGTAGAAAACCCTGATGAAAGCTTTGGCTCCTCCCTCCACAAACGGGCACACACAAAAGTTTTACACACGGCTCGAAAACACTTGTGCACTAAGGTAAGAATGTCTGCTTTCCAGCAAACACCCTGAGAAGGACGCCCATGTTAATTCTTTCTTTCCTCTGCTTTCTATCCACAAGGCTAGCAAAGGAACTGCAAGGGAACAGAGAGCACTCTCTGGCCAACCTACTGCCATGTTCCCTGGAATCATTTACCTCTGATTCCTACTGCCCAATACCAAATTCACTCCACTTAACTCACACTGTCATAAACAGAGAGCCAGTGAAAGTTTCACTGAAGCCATTTCTCCAGTTTTAATGCCCTCAGTAGCAGAGACCCAAATATACCGCTCTCCTAAATATGGCCTAGAAATAAAACTATATTTTAAGTTCAGCAAAAATTCATCTACCTTATGCTTGAGTTTCTCTGATTTTATTCTGACTTCTCTGATACTAAGAATTGTGTGTTTTAAGGAAAATTAAGTGCGTGCTGTCTGTCTTACGTGTAACAGTGGGATTTCCAAACTATTATATCACTGCCACCAAATCTCTCACATTCTTCTTCCAGCTTTCCTCCTCCTTTTTTTCAAGATTTTATTAAGTGATCTCTACACCCAACATGGGGCTTGAACTCACGACCCCAAGATCAAGAGTCGCATGCTCTACAGACTGAGTCAGCCAAGCCAAGCGCCAACGCCCCACTACTTTTAATCACAAGTCTTAACTGAAGGTTTAATACAGCCAATGTGTTATTTTCAAAAACGGGTTCTTTACACCCAGTGATAAATAAAATATACATCAGTGTGATCAAAACCTTGATATTTTTTTAGTGTTTGTAGCTAATACGACTAAAAATATTTTAGACTACCATGAGCACAAAAGGTCACCTCAGGGAGTCCTGCTTGGGGAGGATGGGGCTCACATTTGTCTTTTCCTTCCATTAAATTAAAAAAATAAAGACTTCCATGGTTTTAGGTTTTAGGTAAATAATACGATTCAATCAGCAAAGCTATTAATACTTGTCCTCAAAGCTTTATCTCCCATTCATATCACTGGAATATAAGATTTTTAGTTCAAAAAAATACAAGTGTTTCCCAGACGAAAACACATTAAAAAATCGTACTGCAAAACTGCAACTCTAGGGAGCCCAGTGACTGTGTTCCCCCAGAAACCTCACCAGACCTGACCCAGACCTGGTTACCACTGGGCTATTTTTATTCTATGTTTTTTAATTCTATTTTTAAAAGCGTTATGAGGATAAGAATTTCCTTCACTAGTGACAACTGGAAGGTACTCTTTAATTTAATACTACAAAAGAATGATTAAAATCTTTTAGAAATGATTAGTACTTTTAATCTCAGGACCAGCGGGATATTAACCCTTAACAACAAATCCTACAAAGTGGATTGTAGGCAGAAGGCAGCTGCCAGAAGGCAGCTGGATAACACTCTCCTGGTTCTGCAACCCAGAGGAAAACCAAAGCTATGAAAAAGGGATGGGGTTTGCCCAAGGTCAACTTCAAAATAAACAATAGCAAAAGCTGAACAAGGGCAGTGAAGAAATCAGAAGGAGGACACTTGGGCTGAAGTTTGAATCTAATGCCTACAAATTAGACCATTTGTTAAAAGTAAGGTAAAACTTGACTAATTTTAGAAGTGTTCTAATTGACTACAGTTTGTTATTGAGGCTTTTTTAAAACTTCAGCAAAAATAATTTATTCCCTTAATCATATCCTAGATCTCGCTTATTAAAAAAAATAGCATGGTATGTGCTGACTTAGAAATGAGAAGACAATTCTAAGATTTATTCTGTTACTTCTAGCAAAATGCCCTTGGGCAAAATACATTACTTCTTAGCAAGAAATACATAAGCATCTGTAGTCCATGCTCAAATATAGAGATATTTGAAAATCTCACACAGACACACACGCACGCGCCTCTCTGTATGTGTGTGTGTCACTCTCTCAGATAATACCTACCTCCACTAGTCCACTATCCTTCTAGGATTGATATAAAACTCAACTGACAAGAGACATGATTGTGCTTTGAGAACTATAAAGTACTACATACACAAAACTGCATCATCCAAAGATGATTCAAGTCTAAAATGTAGTAACCTTTTTGGGGGTGCCTGGGTGGCTCATTTGATTAAGTATCTGACTCTTGGTTTCAGCTCAGGTCATGATCTTGCAGTTCGTGAGTTTGAGCCCCACATCGGGCTCTGCGCTGACAGCAGAACCTGCTTGGGATTCTCTCTCTCCCCCTTTCTCTCTGCCCCTCCCCCACTCGCTCTGTCTCTCTCAAAGTAAACTCAAAAAAAATTTTTTTTAATGTATAAAGATTTTAAACATTTGTTTTTCAACCTGCTTCCAGTTATGGGGACCAGAAACTGATGCATATGGCTAATTAACATATGTTGCTAATACATCTATACATTCATGTGCATTGATCACAGGATTTTTATCTTACCGAAGAGTAAACATATTATAGATAGCCAACATACTATGAACTGGAGTTGTTATCCTGATCTAATTGTACTTACTATATCCATCTTATTACATCTACCAATCTGTAATATATATATTTTTAAAAGTAGGTCCTGCACTGAAATTTCTTTTTACGATAAAGACTGTTCACAAAAGCGATCTCTCAGAATTTGCAACCAACGAGGTTTTATTATAAATTCAGCTTTGAACGTTTCTTTACCTAACAGTAAAGGTGTAAAAAACTCAAACACCAAAAAGCAGACACCTCGAATCTTGTAAAATCAGCAAGCTCCCCTCCACTTTTCTCTCTTCTTCCTTTACAGAATCTCCTTTAAAAGCTCAACAAGAAACTTTTATATTTAAAGTTCATTCTTCCTTCACCTTAGGGCTAATCTTTTGATGATCAGAAGGAAAGAAGGAAATCCAGATGAATAAAGGAGGGCACACCAGGAGACCACCACTAACTCACCCCAGATGCTCTCCTATCACCACGCCTATTTCATTCACATAACTTCTCTTGTAACTCAAATAAGCTCTTCGTAAAACTGATGTTCCAGGCTGCTGAAATAAGCAGAGCTTTGACACCTAAAACACTCTTTTACTTCCATACCTGAAACTCCACTCACGTGAAATTGCATCTATTCAGTTCTGCAATATTCTGCATCCGGGGAGTTTAACATTTTAAGTTTCAAACTTCAAACGCTTGTTAAGTGTCACAGCCAACTAGAGTCCTTAAGTCCCTTCTGCACAGTGTCACCATGCTCTTTATTTCTCCAAGTTCCCAGATTAGCCCCACAACCAACACTCAGATCACATTCCCTTCATCTTAACAGTTCTTAACACAATGCACTCAGCTCGTGTGCTCTTCTCCACTTAACGTCTTTCCAAAGTCTTAACTGTGGTAACTAATGTTTGTACATGCAATTGTAAATCCCACAGCATCACAAGCAGTAAAAATAAGCAGATGAATCTAATTAAAAGAATCTAGGGGCGCCTGGGTGGCTCAGTGGGTTAAGCGTCCAACTTCAGCTCAGGTCATGATCTCATGGTTTGTGAGTTTGAGCCCCTCATCGGGCTCTGTGATGACAGTATGGAGCCTGTTTGGGATTCTCTCTCTCTCTCTCCCTCTTTCTCATTCTCTCTCTCTCCCTCTTTCTCTCTGCTCCTTCCCATTTGCGCTTGTGCATGCTCTCTCTCTCTTTCAAATAAAAAAAAGAAAAGAAAAGAACTCAGAAACCATCAATATTTAGTGTTTTCATTATACAATAACCTGATTTGCTATAGAAAAACCAGGAGTTAATACTGACTTCTTATCAAATTCTAATCACTATAAAATATTATAAGGTATATTTATTAATAACTGAAGAAGTAGCTAAAACAATCTTACACTCTCCTTTTCACAAAAATATTCCTTTTAACAAGCCCCAGAATCAACATCCCTTATGTTATTAATATACTTAAAATGTATTCAACTTTTTATATATATTAATATATTTTAAGTATATATATATATATATACACATACATATATATACATACATATCTATATGTACATATAGATATATGCATACATATATATAAAATATCCTGAAAGCAAATAATGCAAATAATACAAGTTATTAAAAATTACAAAGAAAAGATACTTACTGAATTCCAAAATCTAGAACTGATGGCTGAAAATGTAAGCCCTTTCCACTAAATAGTTTGTCTGAGAAGCTAAAAAAGAAAAGACAAGACAGATTATTTTTTGTTGCCATTTTGAAACTTGAATGCTGAGTTAAGAGTATACACTTAGGCCAAGGGCTCTCACAAGATATAATTTTACTCCCCTATTGATGAGTCTGAACTAGATCTTAAATGTAAAAATTGAATTATTAGAAGTCTAATACAATTCTATACTTGCAAAAATTTAAGATACTTTTAGATTATGGTTAGTATAACATATCAAAAGTACAGATTCTATAAGCATTCAACAAAAATGAGGAAGCAGTTAATTTTTAATATACATTTAATTTAGGTTTCATTTATGGATGAATTCAGATAATACAACTATTTTCATAAACTCCAAATCAAGACATACATGTAAGATGACTGGGGATGAGGGGTTGAAGAGGGAAGGAGATTTGGCCTCTAAAGTTGTAACAGGGAAAGGATGGGAGCAGAGCCAGGGATGCCCCTGAAGGCTGAAACCATCCCCAAGTCCATATTTTTAAGAACAATCATCACATAAAACCTCACATGGCAGGTCACATCTTCAACAGCTATTAACCAGTTATGATGATTTTTCTTTAGAATCAAGACACATACCAAATTAACATACCAAAAAACAGAGTAAAATAAAAATATATGTATAACATAATTAACATAAAAAATATATATACATATACATAAACATACTTAAAGAGAAAATACAAAATATGTGTGATTGTACTTGTATTATGTGTGATATATACAACAAAAAACTATCAATGCTTGTGACATTTTAAAAGCCATGCAATCCAAAACTATTGAACTGGAGAAGCCCCTAAATGCAACAAATGTAGCTATTTTCAAAGACTCCAGCAAGCTTTCTAAAATGCAATCTTTCCACTGTCTCCTCCCACCAACTAGCACTGCACCAAACGTGGTCCCAAGATTGGTCCAGGAGTGGACATCTGAATTTCAGAGCTGCTGGCAAAAAGAAGCTTTGTGACCTTCAGCAAGCCCATCTCCCATTTTTCTTGAAGGTGCAAACAATACAGAAACCAGAAAACCCCTTCCAAAATCCTCATATCATAGGAAGGATCCTGGCTGCAATCTTTCCTTCCTCCCTCCACTTTTCTGTCCTTATCTAAATCAAAGTGACATCTCAGTCTCCACCTGCCCAATTCCCACCTTTCTACTTGCGTTGAGCTTGAACAGATAAGAGGTATGTTGTTTACTGGCCTCCTAGGACAGGACTAACTCCATGACGATGTACAAAAAGACCACTAACACACCCAGTTGCCTCCAGAAATGTTTTCAAGAGCCCCAGGAGGTGATGGATGCAAAGAAGTGCCAACATCAAATGTACCACAGCCACCCCGCTCCAGATCGAGCTGGCCAGGATTTAGCATTCCAGAAGAAAAGGAAAACAGGCAACTTCACATGCCAAAAATTATCTTAGAAGAGTCAGGGTACTGTATAAGTAATAAGTAAAACAATTAATGATAGTCTCTTCCTGCGTACCAAAAGTGGATTTATCATCAGATTTCACACCCAACTTCTGCACGAAGGCAAGGTTTTAAGGATTTAAGTAGCTCACTTGAGATCACATAGCTATTAAGCGTCAGAGCCAGAATTCCCATGCAGATCTGTCGAGGCCAGAAATATGAAGCTGGTATGGAGTCGGGGCCTGTCCAAGTTCACCAGACCTACCCAAGGAACCAAGGCACTCCAGCGGTTGAGTGAGGGTTTGAGCTTTAGCGTGCAGACAAACTTGGGATGCCAGGCCCAAAGCCACTACTCTCCAGTCCTGAATGGGTCAATCACTCAACTTCTCAAAAGTCTTAGCCTTACTATCTTAAAATGAAGATGACAACAGTATCTACCATATAGTTATCCTGAGGTTAAAATGAGATAATAATGCCTTTGCTTCGTGCCTGGCACATAGTTAAGTGCAATAAATATTAGATCATGTTACTAAGAGGAAGACTGTCATCTAACAAGAAAAGTAATGAGAACAGATGGAGAAGCCAATTAAGCCTGAGTCAGAGCTGACCTGGGGATTTAAAAGTCCCAAATGGGGAGCAGTAATTACCTCTGAATAGAACAGATGAAATATAAACCTGCACCATCTCATATCATAACAGAGATTTTTAAATCCCACAATCAGGAAGTTTTACACATCCAACAAAAATCAGATATGAAAGGTCCAACCTACAGCAATAAAACTAGAAACAGACAGACTGTCTCTAACTTCGAAGAAAACTCTATTTCAATCTCATAATGGAGAAGTAAAATCATGTCAATATTTCTTCCTAAAAGTCACAGAACAGATTCATTTTTCTCTTTGGTCAGTTTCAGCTCACTCGACTTTACAATTTGGAAAGGAGAGCAAGTTACAAGGGTAACATCACTGTCTAAGGTTAAAAAGTTAGTACTCGTAGATAAAACCATTTTAGATGTAGACACTGCCCTGGAGAGTATTCATACACAGGCACATGTCCTCAAGTATTTGTTAAAGACTTTAGGGGGAAGGGGGCCTGGGTGGCTCAGTCAGTTAAGCGTCAAGACTCTTATTTCAGCTCAGGTCCTGATCTCAGGGTTGTGGGATCAAGCCCTGCATTGGGCTGAGTGTGGCACCTGCATGGGATTCTCTCTTCCTCTCTGTCCCTCCCCTCCACCTCAAAAATAAATAAATAAATAAATAAATAAATAAATAAACATAAGGCACAAGTTTTTAAAAAAACTTTAGGGGGGAAAAGCAACAAACTGCCAAAAATTAGTCAACTACCAACACGTATTCTCAAATATCAGTGGTAGCTAAGAAATTATACTGTGTTTAAAGACGCCAAGGTTTTCACTTCCAAATCCATGACATCAAAATAACTTAAGCCTTAAGAGCTACAGCAATAAAAGACAAAATTCCTTCCCTTTGCTCCTTTCATTCAAAGTCAGCATTAACCTTTTCGCATGTGTGCCCTTAATACTGAGGATGCTTCTTTTACATCACAATTCACCTGGCCTCTTTCCCTCTTAGGAATTCCCTTTGTCTGGCATAAAATAAACTCAGACATCTTGTAAAAACAAATTAGAAAATTATGCCACATATTTCTAATGTGTACCCTCCCCCCCCCCCCCGAAGGTAATTATAAGGAAAAGCCCTTTATTAGAAGAGAAAGATAAAAGAGGAACCATTTTTCTTCTATTACAGGAGGGAGGCATAGGAGGAGAACAAGAGGTGACAGTAATCTGAGGTGCGGGGGCTCTTGTTTATATGGACCCCACCCCACACACTCTCTTAGCCCTTCTAAACACACCCACCAGCCGCAAAGAGCTGAATCTTTACTCAGCAGCAGGATATGTGGATGAGGAATCTACATATTATTTGGAAAGAATATCATCACCTAAGATTACCTGACTTTTTTTCTTTTATCATCTTCTCTTTTTTGGAAACTTCAGCTAACTTTTTTCTTTGTATATAAAACAAAGAAACAGGGGGCGCCTGGGTGGCTCAGTTGGTTGAGTGTCCGACTTCGGCTCAGGTCATGATCTCACGGTTCGTGGGTTCAGGCCCCGTGTCGGGGTCTGTGCTGATGGCTCGGAGCCTGGAGCCTGTTTCAGATTCTGTGTCTCCCTCTCTCTCTGACCCTCCCCCATTCATGCTCTGTCTCTCTCTGTCTCAAAAATAAATAAATGTTAAAAAAAAATCAAAAAAAAAAAAAAAGAAAGAAGAAAACAAAGAAACAGTTTTTTTAAAAAAAGTGGCTGGTATAAGAGAAAAGAAAATTTCTCTGGAAATTAGAAGAGCTTGGTTCAGGTCCCAGATATGATATGAGCTCCCATGTGACACCAGGCTTCTGTTTTCTCTTCGACAAACTGAAGGAGCTGGACCAGACTGCATGGCTCCGGGATCCTTAGAAGGGCATTCAGATGCCTCGACTCCTTCTTCCTAGGAAAATTATATCTATTTGCTGATATCAGACACACCCATTAAAAAATTTCAGTCCAGTGACTTCAGTAGGGAATGAATTAACTATAACCAACTGTTTAAGCCATTCAGAAATGTTATCTAACCAAATACATCATTCCAAACACAATGCTCCACCTCCCTGGAAGGAGCAACAGGACCCAAGGACTGTGGACCAGGCCTCAACGGCTCATGGCCATTCAGTAAGGACTAGCTGCGCCAGGGCAGGTGACCAGCTCTAGGAAGACCCTCCCCTCAAGGTTACAATCCAGGAAGCCAGACAAGGCTCAGATGCCAACAAACAAAACTCATAGATCAAGAAAGTTCAAAGTGAGGGACAGAAAGCTCTGAAAAAGTCAGGAAAGGCTTAGGGTGGGGGTGGGAGGGGGCAGGGGCCTCAAGAAACAGTCACCACAAATGGAAACTGAAGGGAGGCCACTTGCAAAATGAACAGCAGCAGGGAAGACACAAAGGCTAAGGAAAGCACAGGCCGCATCTGGAAAACACCATTCAGGTAAGGAAGACACACTAGAAAGTTGGGGCGGAGTCTCTGACTGGTGAAGCATATGGCAAGGGAGGTGAGCCTGAACAGTGAGGACAGAAGGGAGCAGACAGGAGGGCAGCCAGCAATACAGTCTTACTGGAGGACAAGGACATTGGGCTGGTGCACGAGCCAGACGCTCACCACAACACGCCATGAAAACAAGACTCGTGCACCGTGGCTCTGCACTGGGTCTTACCCCTAAAGGAGCCTAAAGGTTTGACCAATCTCTGGAGGACACTGCAAAGTTCCAGAACAGGGCCTGCAGAGGCTGGTATAGTTCTTTCTGAACAGGTAAAAAATAACTTCACCTTCCAGCAAGGGTTTGAGAAACAATGGTGGCCACCTACAGAGAAGATGGAACTGTCTGGTTTTCCACATTCCTAAATGCACTGGTTTCCATTTGCCTCTCAAAGCCCCAACATCTCCAGCTGGCTGTCTTTTACATGCAAACTCTTCTAATACCTCCAGAGCATGGCCATGACCAGGCTTTAGCCACTGGATGAGTACAAGGACAAGAGGACTGGCTTCCCACACAGTCCACAGACCCTCTTCTGCCTCAAGGAAGGTAACAAAGTAGACCATAGCAAAATAATACCATAGCCTAGACTCTGAAGTATTCGAGGAAAGACATGTTACGCTAATGAGCTACTTACTGGGCTGTTCTCCTTAGAGTCAGGAGAATGTGAGTGCGCACCAGAGCTCAGTGCTGGGACTGCTGTAAAAGACCCACAGAGTCCACAAAGGTAGAGATTTGTGCACTGTTAATCCCCTTGGACTCTGAGAAAACACACACACACACACACACACACACACACACACACACACACACACA
>NC_064811.1:128093905-128169201 GCF_023721935.1 Panthera uncia | reverse complement strand
ACACACACACACACACACACACACACACACACACACACACACACACACACCAGGTATTTTCAGGACTCAGCTGCTCTTCCCAGGCACCTGGGGGGGGGGGGGCGGTGGGATTTAGTACTTTCCGTCATACGGCAAAACTGGGATCGAGCCCTACGCAGATACAAGAAGCCCCAGCCTAAGGCAGCCCTTCCTGAAGCCTGCCCACAGTTAGACCGGCCACTCCAGAGCAAGGCCTGCACGGTTAGCATGGGCACTGCCCTAACCACTCCAGTGATCCAAGGGAACCCAGCCGCAGGCCTTTGGTGAAATGGCCCGAACCATGTGATTTATGAAGTAAGTTCTATAACTACATGGGTTATGAAATTCTACATCATAATCTTAGTACCACAAGTTGCTTTTGGCTCCTCCTTTTAACTTAAAAAATATTTCTAAGAGTTTACCGTGGCAGATATGATAGACATAAGCACATCTACTGAAGTTAGAACTGTCATTCTTCCTGGCAAAGTAACTACTGACAGATAATCACTTAAGGATGGAGGCAGAAACCAGTATTTTTCCCTAATGAATCCCCAAAGAGTGAGGGGGTGGGGGGTATCATTTGGCAGAAGAGAAAAGTCCTTGGAGCAATCCTAGCAGTGGTCAAAGGCACCCTCACTGATAAGGGGATATTTGGCGTTTTAAACCAGCCCTACATGTTGATGGCCAGGCCTTCCCAAGGCCAGGACAAAAGTCCTACACACCAATCCATCCCTCAAGTTGCAAAGACGTTCTCCCAGCTCATACCACCCAGGGATGAGGTGTTCCTTCTCTCAAAGATTAATGCCCGAAAGCCCCTTTCTGGATGGAACCTGGGCTGGTTTCAGGCCCTCACCCATCCTGCCCTCTCCAGGATTCTCAGCATCCCCTCCTGCTCTTTCTCCTCCACTTACATATAGGAGATACTCATACTCCAGTCACTCCAACCTGATTCAAGTCCCCTCCTTCCCTTCAGCTGTGGGTCAAAGTAGCAACGACAGCAAGTACACTTACTGAACACTTACCAGATGTGTGTACCAGATGCCGTGCCCAGCACTTTGCTATCCTGTGTAATCCAAGGAACCCTGTGTGGGTACTATTAGTATCCCACGTCCACACCCAAAGAAACAGACACTTTGAGGGTTTCCACAACCAGCCAAAGCCCACTCCACTGCTGGTGGCTGAACGGGAATGAGCCCCTGGCTACACCGCCTCCCGTCCATGTCTCTGGGGTCCTGCTCCCTCACTCTACCGCAAATGCTCTTGCTGAGGTCATCAGGGAGAACAAGCTGGGAAGGCAAGTGCTGAGGCTACTCAATCTCCCCACTGGCTACTATCCTGAAGTGCCCCTCCTTGGTTTCTAGGAAATCTTGCCCAGTTTTCCTCCGCCCTCTGTGCTGTTGCTTCTCACCTCCCTGTCAGGCCCTTCTCCCCCACATTACTGTCTCCTCAGCCCTCCCTAAAGTCTCACTTTGGCCAGGCACACCTACCCCCTAGTTTTAGCTATCACCAACAGGGTGACACTTCCTCTAGGGACATCTGTCACTTCTTTCTCCAGCATCCATGTTTCCTTACTTCAACCACAGACTTCCCACTGTCACCTCTCCTGGATTCCGAAAGGGCCAATTACTAATACTTCTAGACCTGCCTGTAGCTAGAATGCTGGCATATGACCCAGACTTGGCCAGTTTCACCTGCCTGAAGCAGGCAGGGCATCAGGAGATGATGCCACAAGGAAGGGAAGGAAAGAAAATGGAGAATCGTTCTGGGAATAACCACGGCAGTCAGGCAGCATGGTTAAGTGTCAGGGACAGCAGTGTCCTCGGCATCTGCTTCCATGGCACAGTTCTAGCTGTGGTTCTATCTGCTATGTCCCCTCTTACATTCTTTGTTTTTCTCAGCCTGGTTCTTAAGTCTTCCTAGAGATTCTGAGAGCTGCCCAACATCTTTTCAATAAATTCCTTTTTTTTTTTTCTGCTTAAATCAGCCAGAGCTGGTTTCCGTGGTCTGACTGATTCATTTCTCAGGACTGTGTATCTGTGGCCTGGACCCCTCTGCTGAGCTCCTGACTGGGGTTTCCAAATGTACCAGACACCATCCCACAGACGGCCCACAGGCACATCCAAGTGGAATCCATGGTGGAGTTCAACATCTTGCTCAGACTCCCCATTGGATCACAGCACTGCACAGTAGTCCCTTATCCACAGCTTCGTTTTCTGTAGTCTCAGTTACCCACCATCAACCACGGTCCAGAAGCAGATAATCCTTCTTCTGATACACAGTCAGAAGGTCACTACTAGCCTCATGCTACGTCACTTCACTTCATCTCATTAGGGTAGGTATTTTATCATCTCACATCATCACAAGAAGGGTGAGAGCAGTACAGTAAGGTATTCTGAGAGAGATCACATTCATACAACTTTTATTATAGTATACAGTTATAACTGTTCTATTTTATTATTGTTGTTGTTAATCTGCCTTTGTGCCTAGTTTATAAATTAAACTTTGTCAGAGGTATGTATGATGGGAGGGGGGGGAAACAGCACAGTTGACCTTTGAACAACACAGGTTTGAACTGTGCAGGCCCACTTATACACAGACTTTTTTTCAATAAATATGGTACAGTACTGTAAATGAACTCTCTCTTGCTTATTATTTTCTTAACATTTTTTCCCCTAGCTTACTTTATGGTAAGAATACAGTATATAACACATACAACATACAACATGTGTTAACAGATGGTTTATGTTATCAATAAGGCTTCCAGTCAACAATAGGCTCTTTGTAGTTCAATTTCTGGGGAGTCAAAAGTTATATGTGGACTTTCTGCACACGGAGTAAGTGCCCCTAGCCCCATGTTGTTTGAGGGTCAACTGTATAGACAGAGCTTCAGTGCTACCCACAGTTTCAGGCGTCCACTGGGGCTCTTAGAATTTATCCTCAGAGGATACAGGGTCTACTGTATTCTCCTCTTGGTGAGTGGCGGCCTACCTGCCCAACCAGGAGACTTGTTGAGATTCTGACTCCTGTACTTTTCTTAACTCCACATGCAATGGATGCTGAGGACTCTGCTGGGACCTGGCACATTGACACCACTCAAATCTGTCCCCTCCTTATAGTGACACTAACACTTGCGATATTCTGATTTGTCAGTATTTATTCCTCATATGTATTTGGTCTTTGACCACAGTTCCTGGCTGACAGGTCCCAAAACCGTTGGCATTTCCCAAGTGTTAAGGGGGACAAAGGTGTCTTTTGTCATGTTAATGGACTATGGAACCCAACCACAGTGGGTGTGCTGGTTGCAGGGGAACCAACCTTGTGATTAGAGACTTGGAATTTTCGGTCACCCCCCCCCCCCTCCAAACTCCTCAGGGAGGGGAGAAAGGCGGGGCTGGAGGTTGATTCAGCCAATGGCCTATGACTTAGTCTATACTTACTGTGTAATGAAGCCTCCACAAAAACCCAAAGGACTGGGTTCCTAGGGCTTCCAGGTTGGTAAATATGTAGAGATGCAGAAATAGTGGTGCGTCTGGAGTAGGCATGGAAGTTCAGTGCCCTTTCCCCAGACTCTGCCTTATGTATCTCTTCATCTGGCTCTGGATTCTTATCCTGTACCATATCATTCAATAAACTGGTGAACATAAGTGTTTCCTTGAGTTCTGATAACTGCCCTAGCAAATTAATCAAACCTAAGGAGAAGGTCACTGGAAATACCCACCTGTTGCTGTCAGAGCACAGACTGGTGTCTGACATGGGGATCCAGTGGGAAGGGCGGTCTTCTAGGGCTGACCCTTTAACCTGTGCAATCTCTGAGTAGGTAGTATTAGAAGTGAGCTGAATTTTTGGACACCTTACTGGTGTCCTAGAGTTGCTTGGTGTTGTACGTGGGAACCCCCATACACACTGACATTGGGTCTGGGAACCCAAAAAGAGCACTACCTTTGCATTTCAAAGAATTTTAAAATATATTATTATATTTACATATTTAATCATACCACAGTCCATATGCCATAAAGAACCCCTTTAGTTAAGTGGTTGAATTTGCAAAAACTTGTAAAAGAAAAGGAGAAATAAATACATAAATAAAAAGAAAAAGGCTGGTAATTAAGTCCACGTTTCCTAACTCCTGTTCCAACTTATGCCTTTATGCAATGTATGACTTCTCATCTATGTTTTAAAGATTTAACATATTGGGGTGCCTGGTGGCTCAATCGGTTAAGCTTCCAATTCTTGATCTCCGCTCAGGTCACAGTCTCAAAGTTCGTGGGTCTGAGCCCTGCATTGGGCTCTGTGCTGACAGTGAGGAGCCTACTCAGGATTCTCATTCTCTCTCTCTCTCTCTCTCTCTCTCTCTCTCTCTCCCCCCACCCCTCCTCTCTCTCAAAATAAATAATAAACATTTAAAAAAATAAAGATTTAACATATTTTCCTAGATTCTACTACATGTTCAGATAATTAAATGTGATTTTTCAGTCTGCAGAATACAAAATGTATTTTGTACTACCTTTCAGCTCTAGGACAAGTTAGGACGAAAAAGTAATTCAGTAGTAGATATCTCCAAGTAGTAATAGAGTTGGCCAGATGCTACACATCAGAAGTGGAAGCAAAGGCAGAAATTCACACGAACACTAAGGGAACTGCCAGGCAGACTAGGGATGAAGGACTTTTCCTTCTCAATCACAGGGAGACAATGCAAGTTCATTCAATACTGTGGCTATTTTTAGAAAACCAACTCTGAGCTCTCAAAGTGTCCATATAACTTTAGATATTAGTTCTCTGGACATGAACTATTATTTAAAGTTCATCTATAACCTTTTAAGCAACTGGACAGCTACACTTATTCACATTATAAAAGCAGCAATGCTGTATCTCTGACCATTAACTTCTTCCGTGTCCCTGCATTAAGTAAGATATTACAACAGCCAAGGCAGTGTGACCCAAACCTCCAAAGATGAATAAGAGGCTGCCTAACTTTCATGTGCCTACAGTGCTGCATATAGTACGAGGTGGAGCAGAGTTCGTAAGAGGGAAAAAACAGTGTGAAGCAGGTTAGGAAAAGTGTTCTGGATGAGGTGGCATGGAGTAGGGCTTGTAAGGCTGGATATGCCACCTTCAGGTAAAAGTGGAGGAGGGATTCCAGACAAGGGGAGAAACGCAAATGATGACACACAGACTACAGAAAGGCACGTAAGGTAAAAACCGACATATATAAGGTAACTTCTTGGAGTTTCTTGGTTGAAACTCTAAATGAAAGAATAACCCTATGTAACTTCAAATCCCAGGACAACATTTTAATTCAAACACTATGAACTGATTTTGTTTTTTATTTATTTTTTAACGTTTATTTATTTTTGAGACAGAGAGAGAGAGACAGAGCAGGGCAGGGACAGAGAGAGAGAGGGAGACACAGAATCCCAAGCAGGCTCCAGGCTGTGAGCACAGAGTCCAAAGCGGGGCTCAAACTCACGAACCATGAGATCATGACCTGAGCCAAAGTCAGACACTCAACTAACTGAGCCACCCAGGCGCCCCTGAGTTTTTTGTGTTTTTTTTTTTTTAATTTCGATGTCAACAATATTATCAAAATAATCTTCAGGCAATTACAAAGACTTAGCAATACTGTTGGAAAAATCTAATGAAAAATGTCTACACTGTTCCTTGAACAGTCAGCCTCGCAGCTTTCTTGGCCGGAGCGAGTGAAGGGCCTGCAGTGTCAGCTACTGGGAAGGGCGCGGCAATTGTCAGTTTTGCACAATAGTAACTTGTGTGTCCAGGCATTCCTGTTTCTCAGAATACCTGGGCCACGTGTCATTGTTCAACAAGGTCAAGTCTTCTTAGAAAGGAAGGAAGGAAGGAAGGAAGGAAGGAAGGAAGGAAGGAGAAAGAAAAAAGAAAGAAGAAAGAAAGGAGAAAGAAGAAAGAAAAGAAAGAAAAAAGAAAGAAAGAAAGAAGAAAGAAAGGAGAAAGAAAAGAAAGAAAGAAAGAAAAAAGCAAGAAAGAAGGAAGAAAGAAAGAAAGAAAGAAAGAGAAAATTAAAGAAAAGAAAAGGAAAGGGGAAAAAAAAGAACACTCCCTCTGAATATTTCTTTCATGTAGAAGCAGCTCTTTTAAGTGGACTGTCCAGCTGTCCACTAAACACACTAGCATACACCACACACTTGCCCACAGAGCATAACTTCCTACTGCCAAGCTCACTTCTTGTAAGATATAATCCCACACTCACAATGGCTTAAAAGCGGATTTTTCTCATGTGAAACCCAAGTCATACTGACAACAGAGAAACTAGACTAGAATGTTCCCAGAAAGACAATTACTCCTTAATATAAATCAGAGGGGCCGGGTTATTTTTTTCCCCCCTAAGGATAGGGAGCTTGGGGGTGGTAACTTCAAAATGTGTTATGTCAAAAACCATCTTCCCTTGAGAAATAATGGTAAAGGTTTCATGGTTTCTTTCCCAGGGAAATCCCTGTGTGACAGGAATTGTTCTCCTGCTCTTAACATCCCTTCTCTCTCTCTTTCATAGAATTTTTTGCCAGGCACGTTTCCAGGGCTCCCTTGCAGCTGGGGGTGGCAATGGGACCAAGTGGCAAACAGGAGGTAAGCACCGTGCAGCAGCTTCCAGGAACCCTCTGGCCCTCCTTCCTCCCATCTGCTGCCGTGAACACAAAAGTCCAACTTGCAACCTGAATACCAGACCCAGTACCTCAGGGAAGGCAATGTGGTGATCTGCGGGGAGCAGGGCTCCCTAAAGACTTTCTGGAGGCAGGGGCTGTGTATGCCCAGACTCTCACAGGAAAGGGAACACGTGATCTTGTTTTAAACCAGTGATATTGTAACCATTGTAAACCACTTTAAACCATTGTAACTGTTACCTGAAAACTTAATTCTAACTGAAACAGCTTCTCACCCTTTTCTTTTCTTTTTTTTTTTTTTACATTTTTTAATGTTTATTTATTTTTGAGAGAGAGAGAGCATAAATGGGAGGGGCAGAGAGAGAGGGAGACAGAGAATCCAAAGCAGGCTCCAGGCTCTGAGTTGCCAGCACAGAGCCAGACGCAGGGCTCGAACTCACGAACCACGAGATCGTAACCTGAGCCGAAGTCGGACACTTAACCAACTGAGCCACTCAGGCACCTCAACTTCTCACCCTTTTCTAACACCACAAGCTGCTGGGGCCACTGCTCAACAGAACGAATGCCGTGTAACCTCCCCATCCTTCCAGCCTCTGCTGGCCCTGGGGGACACAGGTTCCAGGGGCATCAGCCTTCCTTTTGGTCCAGAACCAGAGCCTCCCCCAAAATCAGGAGGCTACATGGTTAAGCAATAAATGTAACCCAACTGTGCCGGCAAAACAAAGAAAATTCTAAGAAAGGATGGCTCCTGGCTGCCTTTCACTGAGAAAAGCCACTGACTGTGGTAGTAGCCTTTGGTGGCTTTGATCACAAGCTGGTGTAAACTGAGAAATGCTTGTAGATGAACCGCTTTTAGGACCGAGCACACATAAACTACCTTCTAGTTGAGAACCTATGGTTCTGCCTCCTAACCACACACAAAGGGACAATTCCACGCAGGGACCTGAGAGGACCTCTGTGAGACACGTCAGCGAACCCAGGGTAGGAAGGTATTCCATGCCAATGTGACCACACCAGACAAATAAGAGGTGCTAGAAGGGACACACAGGTGTTCCTGACCTCCTAGGAATAAGTCCAAGAAGGGGCCTTGCCAATAGGAGCACACCACCACTTACATTGCGGTGAAGGCAAGGAATTAAAATTATTCAGGTTTTCAAAGCCTGCTCGAAACACACTTACTTACTGACCTGCACTGCCTCCTTCCCCTGGGGGGGATGACAGGAACCCTACAAAGGAAAGCAAGCACCTTCCTGCTCTACTCAAGGTCCTTCAACAGGGTGACACAATGCAGAGCTCCAGCAAAACCAGAAAAGGAAGAACAGGGAAGACGGTATCCTGTTTCCTACTCCGTCTTGGCAGAAGAGTCCAAAGAAGGTTTTAGCAGTGAAAGGAGTTTGCTTCATTCCCAGGGCCTACGGGTTACCGGATCCCAATCAGAAACCAACCCACAAAAGAAAGATGAGTGAAGAGACTACATACTGTTCTTGTGACCAGAATCTCAGTCTCTACTATAAAATTAAGGTAACACCACAGGTCCTCTGTGAGGAGTAAATGAAATCTGTATGCAAAGAGCTTGCAAAGAACCCAGCCGAGTGTTTGCCCAGGGAGTAGAGGAGTGTCAGTTCTAAGGTCAGCAGAGAAGCAAAATAGCCAAGACTGATCTTCTGATGTCTATAGACTCCAGAGAAACAAATCAGGACCAGGCTAAGAGTGTCCGTTTTAAAATTTAATTTATTGGGGGGAGGCAGGCAGGCGGGCAGAATGCCTCCAACTTAATTCAAGGGAGCTGACAGCTCCAGGCTGCACTCCACTGGAACAGCAGCGAAAGTAGCTGGAGCCTCCCTTTCAATTCAGCCCAGGGAATTTAATTGTTCTTAATTATACAGGCGCCACTCATATGCAAATAGTGCATGAAGGGTTTTCCTTTTAAATTGTAATTTTGCTTTCAAACCCCTGAGGCACTGAAGTGTTATTGCAGAAGATGTCACAGAAGAAAGAGGGCCCGGCCTAGGTCACCCCAGCCCAGGAGAGAGGCCCCTCTTCACAGACCTTCCCTCCCTTTGTCTGGCTCTGCAGGCTCGCTACCCTCCCACCGGTCAGACCTGCCCCAGCCTGGCAGCCCGTCTCAGCCTTGGTCGTGGCCCAGCTCTCCTCAAACAACTCCATCTCTCCTTCTAGCGTTCTCCATCCCTAGACAAAGCACAGGATGAATCCAGCGCAGATTCCAGGGCCCAGCGGAAAAGGGAGAGGGAAGTAAAGACCAGCTGGTGGCAACCACCCAATCCCTTTGTGGAGGAACGCCAACTCCAGAAGAAGTGGAGCCCCCCCCCCCCCCAGTAAAAATTGTGTTTCAGGGCACCTGGGTGGCCCAGTCTGCTAGGCGTCCAACTTTGGCTCAGGTCGTGATCTCGTGGCTCATGAGTTCAAGCTCTGTGTGGACAGCTGGGAGCCTGGAGTCTGCTTCGGATTCTGTGTCTCCCTCTCTCTCTGCCCCTCCCCAACTTGCGCGCTGGCTCCCACGCGCTCTCTCTCTCTCAGCAATAAACACTTAAAAAAAGATGTAAAAAAAGTGTGCTTCGAAGATTATAGCGCCATGAAAAAAAAATGCCGCCAACAAGTAAATAAAAGGAAACAAAACAGTCACGTGCTGCATGAGTACAAGTAAAAAATACACAGAGGAACATGAAAAGGCAATTACCAAAATATTAACAGCAATGTTAGGATGGGTGGGATGTCGGTAACATCTCTTTCTCCTGATTTTCCAAAATTGCTAAGTGGCTCAATGTCTATGAGGATATTAAAAATTTTCAGTTATGTGCTTTCAGAAAACTCAAGAGCAATAGGAAGTCACATTCCTTTTAAATATTACTTGTGGTCATTTCTTTTTATCAATTCAAAGAACACATTTCCACATTTATAAGCTATTTAAAAAGCTAACAAAAGTTTCAATGCCTAACTCACTGGCAACTTTTCAGTCTCCGTGGGCTCTTCTTCCTCCACCGTGTCTTTAAGACACAGACCCGCAGGCTCCAGGCTTCGCTCTCCCTGCCATACACCCTCACTTGCTGATCTGGTACAATCTCAGGCTCCAGCATCACTTCAAACTTAAGGCCTCCCGCGCAGCCCTCTGGCTGCCCACCCACAGGTCAACTGGATGTCTACGAGACATTAAGAAAAAAAAAAAAGTCTAAAGCAAAACCCTTGACCTTATCCCAACTCTATCCATAGCCATCTAGCTCAGGTGTTCAAGCCAATAATCTTGGAATCATCCTGGACTGTTCTCCACCTTACACCCCAAATCAATCTGCTGGAAATCTTGTGAGCTCTGCTTTCAAAGTGAATCCAGAATCCCACCACCTTTACCACCACTCTGATGGCCCCAGGACTCTCATCTCCCACATATCTTGGTTACTGACTCTAATGGCCTCAACTGCTCTCCCTGCAGTCCAAGCTGGACACCTGCCTTTCTAAATCTAATCCAGATCCCGTCACTGTGCTCTGCTCAAAACCCTGCAATGACTGCCCATTTCAAAGGTCTCGCAAGAACTCTGCACCGCGCTCCTCGGGGTGACCTCACTGCCTTCAGTTCCCTCCCCTCCTGGGACTCTCAGTCTGCTCGGTGAACACTTGGCATTAGTTCCCACCTTAAAGGCCTCTGTACTGGCTGTTCTTTCAGACAGCCTCAGGGCAAACTCCCTTCCCCCAGATCTGAGTAAAATCTCTCCCTTCTAATAAGCCTCCACATCCTAATGACAGCCCCCACCCCACCCACCATCCTCATCTTTTTTTTTTCCCTGTCCCCAGTTTTTAATTTCCTCCATACCATGTATTGTCTTCAAACATCCATTAGCTTTTTCTAATGTTTACTTACTTATTTTGAGAGTGAGCGTGCATGCAAGCAGGGGAGGGGCAGAGAGAGAAGGAGAAAGGGAGAATCCCAAGCAGGCCTTGTGCTGACAGCACAGAGCCCCACGTGGGGCTCAAACCCACGAAGCATGAGATCATGACCTGAGCTGAAATCAAGAGTCGGACACTTAACCAACTGAGCCACCAGGTGCCCCAAACATCCATTCATTCTAGTTGTTTATTGTATTTAGGTTTGCCGTGTCATTCCCATACCCCAACTGACGGCACGTTTTCCAGGACAGGAATTTTGGTTTGTCTTGCATGCCAACGTGTCCCAAGCATTTACAGCACAGTTGCTGAATAGGATTTGTTAAGTTAAAGAAAAACTTTTCAATTGATGCCATGGATTCATAAAATCACAATTCAGGCCTCAGATTATCTTTTTAATTATCCAGTATAAAGTCAGCCTACCATAACACAGCAGAACCACAGGATCATTAAAAAAAAAAAAAAAAAAAAAAGTTCCCTAAATTTCAATTTAAACCTTTACCAAATCTAATTCTGAAAGAAAGAAAGTATAGAACAGTCTTAAAAACCAGTGTCAGGTAAGTTGTATTTTTTATTCACCTTAAAAAAAAAAAATCACATCAAAGGTATACAGATTAGAGTGAATTACTAAATTACAGATGCTATAATTGTTAAGAAAACATCAAGATAACTAAGAAGTTAAAAAAACAAGGAGGATATTGAACTATTGAGAAAAATAAGGCATTGGATCAGGCACTGAACAACATGGAAGAGATCAAGCTAGAGACGCACTTTGTTAACCCTTGGCTGGGGAGAATCTTTCAGAAGGAAGCATCTGGGGTGAGGGCCTGTTTCACATCTCTGATAAACCATCTGAATCAGCATCACTAGTTATTACAACATTCCTGGGATGGCTGTTTTGGTTCCACTGCTTGAATGAGTAGGTTGGTAATCCCAGAATGAAGAAATCAAAACCTACAGTATTTATAAACACCAGCTACACAAAAAGCATGGCAAACTGAGGTGAACCCTGGCACCAGACTCTCGGCCTCCCTTCTGCCACCTCAGCTACAACCCTGGTTTAGCACCAGTGGGGAGCCGATGTGTACCCCAGCCTCACACTAGTCCTCCAGCTATAATGGGGGCAAACGTGGCCAACCGTGGGGATAAAAGACCTGAAAGATGAAGGGAGAATCCCCAAATTCACTTACTCCTTGAAGCCAACAACATTCCTTCTTCCAGATTATAAGAGTTAACAAATTCCTGGGGAACCTGGGTGGCTCAGTCAATTAAGTGTCTGACTTCAGCTTAGGTCATAATCTCACGGTTCGTGAGTTTGAACCCTGAGTGGGGCTCTGTGCTCACAGCCTGGAGCCTGCCTTAGATTCTGTGTCTCCCTCTCTCTCTGCCCCTCGCCATTCCCCTCTCAAAAATAAATATTTTAAAAAAATTTTTTAATAAAAATTTAAAAAAAAGAGTTAACAAATTCCTTTTAATGCTTAACCAAATAATTGGAGTCTGTCACTTGAGGCTGAAAAGGCCCCAACTAGTAGTGAGATGAACTCAGTAACTCAAATATAATTCATGAGGCTGGGTCCAAAAGTCAGAAAAGCAAGTAACCTTTGGAACGTTAAAATATATTTTATGACTGTTTATGAAAACACATGCTTTCTGAGAAATAGGATGATTCTACAGAAGGCCTAAGATAATCTGCATCCCCTCCAAATAAAGGCAGAGAAGTGTCTCTTAAAAAGTGCAAACTACATTTTCTTAAAAAAAAAAAAAAAAAAGAACCAATAGCTTCTGTTAAGAGGGACAGAAATGTTCTAAAATTAGATTGTGGTGATGGCTGCACAACCTTGCAGATAAAGTAAAAAACGGTGAATTGTGTCCTTTAAATGGGTGAATGGTACAGTACATGAATTTTATCTTTAAAAAGCTGTGTTTTTAAAAAAAGAACTAACAGCAACTACACAGTGCCAGCCTCCTAATTCAATCATTCTGTCAAGATTCAGTATAGCAAAGGAAAGAGGAGGCCATTTCTGCCGACGCATCTTCTCAAACATGTAACCATACAAGCCCTACAAGCTCATTTCCTTTCTGTGCACACAGATGCCTCTTATACATAATGAAAATGCCATATGCAGATGCATCTGATTAGCGCCATCCACATTTCCCATCATCATGCAGCACTTGGGGAGCTGCAGTTAATTCTTGCCCATTATCCAAGTGCAAAATCATTCTGCCTAATTTCAAGCAGCCTGGCAGCTGCAGAGGAAAAACAGCCTTGCCTGTCAGTGGAGGCCCATTTGACATATAACCCCTGTTGCTACAAGGACTCCCAATCATCTAGGGCTAATCAATTTCAATCAAGTAGGCACTATTAGACCACAGAACAATGGTGACTTCCTTCTTCATCTGTTAGCATGTACCTTCAAAAAGCCAGCAAGAAAGATGAATGAGAAAGGGCAGAAATCAGGACGGGTGTGTTTTCTTTTCTTTTTTCTGCGGGGGAGGGGGGAGGCAGGAAGGGGTTGCAGGGGGTGAAGAAATCAAGTAAGAGCAGAACAAGTATTTACACCAAGGCATGTTCTCTCCCCCTGCTATCCCCATCCCCATATTAATCTTCACGGACATGTGAGCCCTGATCCTTAAACCACCTGGCCTCCAGAGCTCAATAAACTCCAATACTACTGAATTATTCTGAATTTGCCAGTTCTCCAAATAATCCCTTGACCTCTCTTCTAAGGAGGCATTTCCGTATTTGAAATAGCTTCCATTGTGGTTTTCCTTTAACTATAAAAGAGATAAGAAAATATACCAACAGTATTTCATACAATGAAATGGGGGAATTATACTGTAAAATGCCATAATTATACAATAAAATACTGTACATAAAGTATTCAGCTAAATTTTTAACTCTCATTAGAAACAATTCAATTTATAACCCAATATTCAGTAACACTTCAGAAATGCATTTCTTTCCTCTAGTAATAACAAAGGGAATCCTGTACACTCCACTCTAGAAATACTACGCATTCTGGCAGTAGTTACAGAATTAGTCCCATTAAATTCAAGAAAAGGTTAATCCCCTGCAGTGGGTTCTTTAAAAATGTGTAACTCCTAAACGTTTCCTCTCTTTTAAAAAGGATCATCATGAGCACATCTCCTACAGTCAAGAAAGAAATGAGTCCACTGGTATCCAATTTACCCACCCTCAGAGGTAACAGGAGTTTTTGTAAAATATGGATTTTAGGGCTCCACCACTTCCTGCTGATTCAGAATCTCTGGGGATAGTGCCTGGAAATCTGCATTGTGAGAACAGCTCCCCACGCAGCTGCACTCTCCTTGCACCCATTAGGAAAGAAGTAGCATGTGTATTTGGGAATCACAGTTCCATTTATTCATCTTTCTGCTGCTCATTCTGGGATTCTTCCAGATACTTCTGTTTCCAATGCAGCTCATTCATTCTCCTATAAAATTCTCTGGTTTCAGGGAGAATCAGGTTGCAGGAAACAAACTAGCTATTTTAAGTTGAAAGGGATTTTACTATAGAGAATTAGATGCTTCTGGGATTGCTGAAAGGTTCAAGGAGGCAGTCTCTGTTCTAGACCTCCAGAAAGGACTCCCAGGACAACAGGGAACCGGCCCACCTAGGGTACTGGAATCTTTGTCACACTGGGAAGGTGGGGCACTTTGGGAAGCAATCCTGGAACTACTGAGTCAGGAACATCCTGTCAACTGTGATGGCAGGACCTGAGAGCTACCTCTGCCACCACTGTTGGTCCAATGCCACATATCCACTAAGTCAAATCAAGGGACAAGTCACTCACGTTTTGTGATACTCCAGAGGTCGAACTTTCCTGAGTTGATATGCTTCTGATGCTACTGCACCGAACAGCGGTCACCAGAGTGAAGTCCAGCATG
Source organism: Panthera uncia (assembly GCF_023721935.1). Classification (NCBI taxonomy): domain Eukaryota; kingdom Metazoa; phylum Chordata; class Mammalia; order Carnivora; family Felidae; genus Panthera; species Panthera uncia. The sequence goes on along the minus strand of NC_064811.1, from coordinate 128,154,751 downwards.
CCTGCCTTACCCTGAACAGAGGACCTCAACTCTCCCAACAGTCACTTATTCGAGCAGTCCTTAACACTCACATGTCTCCTTTATCTACAGCACTTCTGGCCTTTCTTCTCTCCATGTCCCCTTCCTGTGGAGACAACTGCTAATTCAGATCCCAATACTGTATCCCAATACCTTTTGAATTTCTTCTTCTTTGACCCCACTCATAAGACAGTATCTTTTACAGGGTCCTGATTTTTATCATCCAATAAACTGGATCTTTGCCCCCCCCACCAAATCCTGTCATTCACCAAATCAATGCCACTTGAACTAAATAGATAGTATTAACAAAAAACATACTAACACCACCCTCACCAGGAAAATTCTAATAATGACATTATTGAGATCTGCCCAGATTCGACCAGCATTTTTTTACATGGTATTTTCTTTTTTCCTTTTTTTTTGAATGTTTATTTATTTCTGGGAGAGAAAGAGAGAGAGCACGAGCGTGCGAGCAGGGGAAGGGCAGAGAGAGAGGGTGACAGAGAATCCCAAGCAGGCTCTGCACTGACAGCACAACACTGAGCTAGAACTCAAGGACCACAAGGTTAAGACCAGAGCTGAAATCAAGAATCTGATGCTTAACCAACTGAGCCACTCAGGGACCCCACACAGTATTTTCTAAACCATATGTCCAACACAGCATGAGGTGCTATGAATGGATAAAAGCCCTTGACCACAAGGAGTTGGTATTCTCAGAGGAGCAGCAGAGACCTAAGAAAAGAATAGTGGAGACAGAAAGAATTTTAGATGCTACAACTAAAATATTTGATACCAATATTAACTATAAACTTCTCAGATTTGAAAAAATAATGTTCGTTCTTTTCTTAAAGCATGTGTGAGGTCTCCTGAAATGAACATATGGTAACATCTTGTGTAACAGCCCACAGAGTCCATTTTTGCAATCAGATCTTACTTAATACAATACACTGTGTGACTTCAAAACATGTGCATATGTCAAGTGCAGAAAATCTCCCACAGTTACCTGGCCAGGGTGAGGAGTGAAGGGAGATCTTTAAAGCAAACAAAATCACTCCTAACACAGGAGTCAAGCCTGAGAGCACACTACAGTATGATAGAAGATATACAGTTACCTTTAATTTCTTAATTTATTTTCTCCTGTGAGTAAACTACTTTTCCTCCTAGATTTAACTTGGTATCATATTTGTGCTTACATTGAGATTTTTTTCCTCCTGAGGGATTCAGTTTTCTCTTTTAATCGGCGCTTCACATCTTTTGGGCTACTGTCTTCCAAAGAAGCAGCATCTTTTTCTAAATAAGGAGTCCACATACATTTCTTACTGTACATATTCACTTTCAAGAAGTGGAAACATATACATAGAGTAAGTTTCTCTTCAAGTCATGCTGAAGGTGGAAGGGGCACACCCACAAAAGCTTGCTAATCTGTTTTAGGTGGAAACTTTACTTCTATTTCTTTTGTAAAAGGATTCCATCCCAACCCCCACATTTGAGAAGCATGCTGTCTATGCAATTTCCTTAAATAGAAAATTCAAGGTAATTAATCATTTCTTTTACTACTGCAAATATAACCAACTTTATATGGAACAGAACATTTCCACCTTCTCTAGATGAAAAGTCAACAACATTCACAGGCGCTAGACGCTAGACTGTCATCTCTCATAAGCACCAAGATAAAATTAATTACAAACTACCCTGCAAATCACCAAAGATTAAACAGATGACTGATGAATGGTCTCTGGAGCCCTCTGGACAGTGGGGTAAAAGCAATGGAAGGCTCTTCCTCACCTCACAGAATCCTACTTCCAGAGGACACAATCCTCCCAGACCAGACCAAATGCAAAACCGCCCTACAGAAAGACAGCAAAAATCCAAAGCCTGCTGTGGTCTAGCACACATATAGCATCAGATAAGGGACTATGGCTGACCTTTCTCTTGAGCTTCAAAGTCTACCCTCTCTCTAGGCCACACTCTAAGCCACGCTCTGACGGAGGGGCCAGTTCCTCCAACCCCAACCAAATCCCTCTTCCACTATGCTATTTCCCTTAGTCTTGGAAACTCTAAGTCTGAAGCATACATTGTTAACTGCTCTGCTTGAGATACAGCAACATTAATATGAGCATTTTATGAGACAAGTCCAGGAAGCAAACCTACAAGAAACAAGACCACTAATAAGACAGTAAGAAGAACAGAAGAGAAAACGGAAATGACAGTTATTTCCTCCTTAAGTTCTAAAATAAGTCTTCTCCTCCTCTACCTGCTTTTAAGCTGACACTCGTTCTCACCTTGTTTTTTAACGGTCTCGTTGTTTTCAAACCTAGAGGTTTCCCCCTAAATTTCCATAAGTGAATGGTTTATCTGCATTACTGCAACCAGACTAGATGGACACTCTTATTTTAAAACTAGTCCTGGGGCGCCTGGGTGGCTCAGTCGGTTAAGCGTCCGACTTCAGCTCAGGTCACGATCTCACTGTCCGTGAGTTCGAGCCCCGCGTCGGGCTCTGGGCTGACGGCTCAGAGCCTGGAGCCTGCTTCCGATTCTGTGTCTCCCTCTCTCTCTCTGCCCCTCCCCCGTTCATGCTCTGTCTCTCTCTGTCTCAAAAATAAATAAACGTTAAAAAAATTAAAAAAAAAATAAAATAAAAATAAATAAAACTAGTCCTTTTTAGGGCTCCTGGGTGGCTCGGTCGGCTAAGTGTCCGACTTTGGCTCAGGTTATGATCTCACAGTTTGTGAGTTCGAGTCCCGCATCAGGCTTTGTGCTTCGGATTCTGTGTCTCCCTCTCTCTCTGCCCCTCTCCTGCTCGTGTTCTATCTCTCAAAAATAAATAAACAGTAAAAAAATTTTTTTAATTAAAAATAAAAAATAAAACAAGTTACTTTTTTTTCAATATTTTAAAACATGCTACATAGCTTTTCTCCAGTCACTGGAAAAGGATACACTAAATTTAAAACTTATGTTTTCAACCCACACAAATCTACCAATGCCAATTGCTAGGAGCTCAAATACAGCCTCACTCTCGGTTCTGTTTTCATATACTAGATTCTCCCTATCAATAAATTTCCATTTTCACAACTAAATAACACAGTCTTTGAAGAGGCAAGCTGTAACCTATTTTATATTATCTACTGCCAAACTCTGGGAAGTAAGCTGAGGCTACAATATTTCACTCGCAGTTCTAAAACTCCACACATATCCACACTGCTCTCCATTTCACAGAGATGTGATAAACTCAGTGAGTGAATGTGTGTCACAGGCAAGCAGGCGATGTCTCCCAGCAGGCCAAGGAAATTCAGAACAGACCATGGGGAAAAGCAGCTGCACACGTTAATGGTATGGCTAACACTCTAAAATACACAGGACCAAAAATCAAAGCCTCTCAAATTATAAAAATATGGTACCAAAACAATGAAAATAAAAAGAAATACATGCAATGTGGCCCACTAATGCAGGAAAAAAAAAATAACACATGGACAGGAAAAGGACATCTGTCAAATACTTGGACAGTGTGTTGTTTTAGCACACTTAGCATCATCAAGTATGTGTCACTATCCAAGTAGCATCATCTTAGAAAGAAGAGCCATCCAGTGAAGTTTCTAACACAGAGACAGTCCCTGCTTTAATTTCACAACACATTCCTAGAAACCATAACATAAAGCCAATCATATCTTCCCATGGGAACTACATTAAAATCGAAGGGTTACATCCTGGCCAAAGACACCAAATAAATCATAGCAATGACAATGTTGCAAAAAATCTATGACACAGCTCCAAACCCTCTAAATAATACAAAGTGATAAAATCAAGCCATAGCATTGGAATTTGATGTTAGATGTGACCTCATAGACCACAGGGTCTAAATCTCTCCTTCTCTAGGCCAGTAAATGAAAACCCAATGACCACTTGCCCAAGGTCAGAAATGTTGTTAGAAGCCAACTGAGAAACAAACCCAGGCCCCCTATTAACCAACGCATGTACTACTACACAAGCTTACTTTCTTTACAAAGATCCCTTAAAACAGAAAAAAAAAAAAAAAGCATACACTGTTATTATATAAACTACCTCTAAAATAAGACAAACATAAAGCAGAACTCCCATATAACACATTCTACCTGTAAACAATGCCGGCCCTTAAAGATTACACATCTATGTGATTGTGATGAGCAACCATTTTTCCTTTTGGTCAACATTTACAAAGTACTATGGGAGAATACTTGGACTGCCAATCCAGAAGAGCCATGGCTTTTGGCCATGCACTCCTTCTGGTTAGAGACCCAGCCTCCCTGGCCACCAGGACTTGCACGTGACCCAAGGCAGGTATCAGAGCCTTTCCCCAGACCACGTGAACTGGAAGGGAATCCTTGGGGTACAAAGCTGTGAGAAGGGCACTCTGGCACAGCCAGTGACCAAACTTCCCATTAGACTTTCTGCAAGAGAGATGGAAAAGCCAAACAGAAGTGAAATCTGGGAAAGACAGGGCAGCCCCACACACCTAAAGTGAGAGGTGCTGGTAAAAGTCTTAGCAAGCAGATAGGGTGAGGATTTCTGTCCCTTTTGGGTTTTTCTGAATTACCTAAGCTTGCTACCACCAACATGAATTTTGTAATGAGAAATGTAATGGGAAAACTCAGTCATGAAGGAAGGCCAGGGTTGATATTCAACTAGAATGGACTCCCTTTACTGAATGTCTAAGACCTCTTCTAAATGTTTTATTTATTTCTGAGAGAGAGTGTGTGTATTCAGGCAGGGAAAGGACAGAGAAAGGGGGCGACAAAGGATCCGAAGCAGACTCCATGCTGACAGCAGAGAGCCTGATGTGGCCCTCAAATCCATGAACCTCAGGATCATGACCTGAGCCAAAGTTAGATGCTCAAGCGACTGAGCCACCCAAAACACCCCTAAGATCTCTTCTGATTGGAACCTGATTGGGTATCATCCTGAACATGGGGTAAAAAACAAAACGTTCCCTATAATCTATGAGGGTGATAGCTTCATTTCTGGGTGTGGCCTTGATTTGACATAAGTTTTAACTGTCTTTAACACCAGCTAACTATAGACATTTCCCACAATCCTATCAATAATAACAGGTTAAACAATGATCACATGAAAACTCCACAACAAAACCTGAGGTGAGTTAGAAGCATACAACCTCTCTTTGACAGCTCTCCTCAGCACACCCTGCACAACAGCCAACCAACTCTGCAAGCGTCTGCCTCTGCATTTCTAAAGACTCAATTCCTCTTCCTCAAACACTTCCCCCTTCTCTTCACCCCACGCGTTACCTATATATGTGCATCAGATTTGGCTTCCCCCTACATAATGCAGTGCTGTTTTCCTTCCAAATTTTAATTTTTTATTTAAGATGCTTTTCTCCCCTCTCCATTTCATTCCTGAGACATCTGTCCCCCCCTCCCTAACTTTAGGCAAACCATCTAATAACCTCACATCTTACAGAATGAATTTCACCGAACAGACAGCAATAGAGACAAATGTAGAAAATACCTAAGGTTCACAAATACTTCTACTTACAAAGCAACACAATTCTGGTAGTTTTAATTAACATGGTTTGCCAATGCCTGACATAACATCTGGGAATTACATTCACAGGAAACTGTATTTCCGGTCTTATTTTGACATAAAATGCTAAAGGCAGAACAAACGCTAAAGGCAAAAATACAGGTAATCCTATAGTCACATGCCCTTTAAGTACTTTTTCAAACCAAAGAAAACACTGTACCATGGAAATATTATACCATGGTTAAGTGAGCAGACGAAGCCACAAAAACCTACTCAATCCTTAAGTCCTGCAAAGTCTAACCACCAAGTATCAGAGTGGGCTAAGGGGAAACCCAGAAGCTCCGCAAGCCTGAGGCAGAGGCCATGGGGATTTCCTCTGCCTTGTCTAAATCACCAAAGGCAGGGCTCCAAGCAAAGCTGGTGCTGAAGATGGGCTGTGGCAAGAACACGGGATCCTGGGGGACAGAGGAATTGAGGTGAGAATCAAGACAGCACGGCCCAGAGTGAGACAGGAGCGACGACCTTCCGGGCAGAGTCTCCATTCATTTCAGGGAACATTTATTAAAGACCATCTAGGGCTAGGGCACTTGGCTAAGCAACAGGAGACTGTGCTCTTAAAGAACTCCACCTCACCAGGTAGAGACAAACAAAAGACTAGAGAATTAGGCAGGCAGAGCACCGGATGTTCTGGCAGAAGGAACAGGGGCTGGGGCTTCCTGGAAGCTACCCAGGGGGCTGAGTCTCAGGAGACCCAAAGAGCACAGGCTCTCAGCACTACATTTACCTTTCCTTCCATCCTGGGTCTCTTCCTTCCCCCGGTGCTTACTTAGCTCACAGCACTCCTCCCAATGGGCCCATCCTGGAAGGGAAAAGATTGCCCTTCCGAGGTCTCCTTAATATCTGCCCATAATGAAAGCCAGGACACCTATTTACTACAAACTTATGAACTTAGAAAGTTGAAATTAAAGGGCACAAACAGGAACTCAAAACCCACAAGCTCAGGCTTCAAAGATGAGAATGTCCCATTTCATAAAAGGTGGTTGCGGCTTCCCACTCTACCGCTCCACGTTCTCCCCCAGCTCTGTCTCCACAGCTCCACAGAGACTCTCACTTCACTTCTCATTGTCTCCAAAACCTACATTCGACAGCTCCCCTCACATCCAAAGAGACCAGAGGCCCCAGTATATGTGGGATTTTACTCTAAATCATTCTGCTTTAAGAGGCAGCCTTAGCAGAAGCACACAGCGAAACGTAGCAGGAGTTATGTCAGGTAGGAGTATTATGGAATGCTTTTCTTCTTCTCTATTATTGTTGAAAGACCGTAAACTAAACATGTATTTGTGTAATAAGAATGAGGACGGGGCACCTGGGTGGCTCAGTCGGTTAAGCGCTGACTCTTGGTTTCACCTCAGGTCATGATCTCGAAGTTCATGGGATTGAGCCCTGCCTTGGGCTCTGCACTGGCAGCGAGAAGCCTGCTTGGGACTCTCCCCCTCCTTCGCTCTCTGCCCCTTCTCCACACTCCCTCTCCCTGTCTCTCCCTCCTCCTCCCCCACACTCTCTCTCTCCCCAAATAAATAAGCATTAAAAAAGAAAAAGAAAAGACAACAATAAAAACAACAGAGAACACATGCTACCACATGGATAAACACTGAGGACGTTATGCTATGTGAGATAAGCCAGTCCCCAAAGGACAAGTAACTATATAACTCCACTTCCGTGAGGTGCTCAGAGTAGTATCTATAATGACAGAAAACAGAAAGTGGCTGTCAGGGGGTGGGAGAGGGGGAATGAGGAATTACTGCTTAAAAAGCAGAGATGCAGTTTTGCAATGTGTAAAGAGCACGGTGGATGGAAGGCAGTGATGGTTGTTCTCAATGATGTGATGAATGTTAATGTCACTGAACTGTGCACTTAAAAATGGTTAAAATGGCGATTTTTATATTATATATATATATATATATATATATATATATATATACACACGATTAAAAAAAATAAGTTTTAAAAAGAACAGTCCTCACGGGGCGCCTGGGTGGCTCAGTCGGTTGAGCGTCTGACTTCGGCTCAGGTCATGATCTCACAGTCTGTGAGTTCGAGCCCCGCATCGGGCTCTGTGCTGATGGCTCAGAGCCTGGAGCCTGCTTCCGATTCTGTGTCTCCCTCTCTCTCTGCCCCTTCCCTGCTCATGCTCTGTCTCTCTCTGTCTCAAAAATAAATAAAAACATTAAGAAAAAAAATTTTTTTTTTAAATAAAAAGAACAGTCCTCAGAAATTTATTCTATCCAGGGTCCATCTACATTTAACAATACACATACTCTTTTTTGAATAATACACAATGGATCTAGCAATTATAATGGAGACTCTCTAATTCCTAACTGGAACATCAAGAATGGACATGTCTATTGAGAGAGTCATACCTGAAAGATGACGGCTCAGAATTTTCCCTGGAGAAAAAGCCATCCTCTGCCCTCCCAACAATATTAGCACTGTTATCCTCAACACAGCTACCACCACGAGCTGAATCCGATCACACATTTACCCGATTCATGTTAACTCCAGCCTCACAATCACCTAGAAGAGGAAGCATCATCCGCTTTCTACAAATGAAGAGAAACAGGTCCAAGAAAACACAGTTCAAAGTGGCTAAAGTTTGTGCATCACCGATCTGCGGGCAGTGCTACCCCCCATGCGGACTCCCCACTACTGCCTTTCCCCTCCAAAGTCACACACACAAAGCACTGGCTTCCCGGGGTGGACTGCACGTCACTTCACCTACCCGGCCCCATATCCCTCGGCACGTAGACAGTCCACATCTGCTCTAGAATTTCAGGGCACTATTTAAAAAAATTTTTTTAACGTTTTTATTTATTTTTGAGACAGAGAGAGACAGAGCATAAGCAGGGGAGGGGCAGAGAGAGAGGCAGACACAGAATCGGAAGCAGGCTCCAGGCTCTGAGCGGTCAGCAGAGCCCAACGCAGAGCTTCAACTCACCGACTGTGAGATCATGACCTGAGCTGAAGTCAGACGCTTAACCGCTTAACTGACCGAGCCACCCAGGCGCCCCTCAGGGCACTATTTTAAATGCTGGATCCAAACTCCTCAACTGAAAAAAGAAGGTGTAGAGCCACTTTTAGGCACAGACTTGAGCAATAGAAGCCTGATTAAGGTAGAAGGGCCCCCAGTGACCACCAGGCTGGAGGCAAACAAGCTCATGAAGCCACCCAACTCAAAATAGCCACAGACCCTAGCCGACCAACGGGCAACTTACAACCGGGCACAGGTACCAAAAAAGGAAAATTCCATGCGTTCCCCTACCTCCTCACTCCCCACTTTAACTATAGCCCCCCACCCACCGGACAGTCTCTCCTCCACTGTCCTGCCCACTGCTCCCTTGTAGTGTATTCAATGAACTTCTATTGCCTGTGTTCTGTCTTGGGTGAGTCCTTTCACCACTCATGCCCTGGCCTTCACCAGATCGGGCTGCCCCACAAAAGGTTCCACAGTGCGGGGAGAAGTTAGTTTTTTGTGACTAAAATTCTACGTGTAAAGGATTTCTTACATGGGTGATATGATCGCCAGCCTTAGGGAAACTTGTGCTGGTGAGCCAGAGAGGTATGGTGGCTGTGGGGACACTTTTTGTTCTTTGCTTAGAGGATCGGTAGGGAAAGTTCTCTGGGATTTCGACAGCAGTTATTCTGATGCCATGTGTAAATATTGTCTTTTTGAGTTGCTTGCTTGGGGCCAAGCTTTCAGTGAAAGTTGCTGAAGTGACAGAAGCTGTGACAGAAAATGATTTAGTGGCATCACATACTTATTTTTGAGGTTGAAGACTTTGTACTCGAATCCATGTCAATAGGTCTCTCACTTTGTATTCTTGCTTGCCACAGAGATTGTGAAGTTTTACTCAAACTTCAGGTGACACGAAGGCCATAGAGGGAGAGAAGCTAAGATGAAAGTCTTCAGACACTTTAAATTGCTATGGAAGGTGTTTGAGTATCTGTACCTGTCTGACTCATTTAGAATATGGAGAATGAGCGATTTTAAACTTTATGACTTGGGTTTACATTGGAGGGGAACGGCAGGCGAATGTAATTTTAAAGCAGATGTGTGAATTTAGTACACATATAATTTGGCCCGTTTCCTTTGGCAGGGACAAAGGAAAAATGGCCCTGTTATACAGTAGGATACATTGTTGTTCTCCCTGTCAGGACTGAGGGGCTTATCAGGCGCTAAGACAGAAATGCACTGTGAGTCTCCAGGAAGATGGCCTGTTGGCTCCATCCACATTTTTTTCTTTTACTCAAGGTTTCTAAAGAACCTGCTGTCCCGAGAGTCTGTCATGTGTCAGAAACAGGATTAGATGTGGTGGACAAATAGGGAAGTTTGACCTTCCTCGATCACAGGGAGTTTACACACTTATGCATGTGAAAACAAAACGACGGGGTTAAAGCCCGATAGGTAAATTCCCAGCGAATGGTACACATAGCCGTCATTTGCTCAGGGGAAGGTCTTGTCAGAAGTTCAGTGTGTGGGAGCCTGCAGTGAGAACTCATGGGCTGGGACAGCCAGGCCTACTTCCTCATCTGGGCTAACTTTGGGGCTTTGGGGTTTCTGGAGGCTTTGAACGTACACGGTCCATCTTTCTTGGTGCCAGTTGTACGTAAGGCTTGAAAGGAAGATTTTTTTATATTAAAATAAACGCAATAGTTTAGAGCATGTGGTTTGCAGCCATGTGAAAAACAGATGACTACCCTTTAAATACTTGTCCCACTTGAGGTGGGACAGCGGGAAGGCCCTAGATCCCTGGGGCAGTTCATTCCCCTCTGTCAGGAGGGTTTGAGAAGCACCGATGAGAGATTAGGAAAGGCCAACTCTTCGAAGCGTCCTCTCCTTTCCCCAGGGACTGAGTGGGTTTAGGGAACAATGGTTTCAGTTGGGTGGATAGAGGCATCTGGCGTGCTGGGATTCTTGAGTGAGATGGACTCATAATTAAATGCAAAGAATTCAGCACGACTTGAAGTGTTTTGTCGTTAGAGTTAGTTTAGGGCGGGGAGAAGAGTTCTACACATAGAGACTAAAAACTGATCACAGGAAATGTAAGAAAGGTGTTCAAAAGTTTAAACTACAACAAGTAAACCACAGGTTAAAGTTTCTCAGGGTCTGTAAGGGCCTTAACAAGTAGGATTTCCAGGTGCCTACCCTGCTATGGAGCAGACAAGAGGGAGGAGGCCCGAATCAGCATGTCACTAAGTAATGTCCCCTGGAGTCACAGATTCCATCTAAAAGCTGCAAACTGGCTCTGATATATCCTAGGAATACTGAGAACAGAGTCTGAGCACCACGTGAGGCTACTGATTTTCATAGTAAACATATGCCAACATATACCAAAAAGCCTGTGATAATTTTTTGAAACTGTCACATATGATTTTAATTATTAGGAATTTCTCAATAATTTACCCAATTTCCCCTTTCCACACGTCATGCTACAGTCTCGTTAGTCTACACCCTGACCCTGCAACATCGCATTTGTTACGTATGTTTTCTCTCCAGAATGACCTCATGCTGAGACAAAAACTAATTTATTCCTTATGTTTTCAAACTTTTCTATTCTATTAACAGTTTCTCAGCTAATTGTGTCTGCTTCCTATTTTCACAGACTTCGACAATAGGCTCAGCTTCTTCTGATTCTGTTTTCTCTTTGGATCAGCCCCTAGCTACCACAGTTTTCTATTATACCCAAAACGCTGTCTTTGGAAATACTCAGCAGGATCCAACAGAGCTAACCAAAGGTGCTCGGGGAAAATGAGACATTTTGAAGTTATGGTGTTCCATCACAGTGCACAGCACGTGCCAGGGGGCCTGTGTGAACTCACACACCTGTTGATCGACCTCACTTCTAAACACGAACCCAGCTGGAGTCAAGTGAAAGCCCTGTGTGTTTATCCCCATGTTCCAAGCCCCAGGTCTCACTAACAGCAAGTCAGAAATGTTTTATTCAACAGTTTATTGGTTTTTCTCACCCCATTATTACATACACACTCATTGTCAGTTTAGGAAATATGGAAAACTAGTAAAATTAAGTCACCTTGAAGCCCCATCACTCAAGCGGGGCAAATTTTCAAGACCTAAAAACTAGGGTTCTAAAAGATTCCTACTCAGTTTAAAGGCTTTAAGAGATGTAAAACAGAGTGAGTTAAGAAAGAGGTTATACAGGCAATGAGTAATTTGACTGGGTTATCACAGGAAATCAGGAACGTACCAAAATAGATTTTTGACTTCTGGTTAACAAGGTTTGGGAACACATGATTGCATAAACAATACTGCCCATAAAATGAATCTTAACCGTTAAAAACGTTCAGAAAGTATTTCTTTCACTGCTACCTTATTTTTCATGAGTCTACTAGGAACCAAGCCTCAGATGAACAAAAGTACCTCTGCGAATGCTCAAAAAGCTAGTAAACACTAAACTTCATGCATGCCATTCAACCCAACTTTGTTCTGAACACGTTACATGTCCCAGGCAGGGAGATCCAGCTTTTATGGGGTTTTGAAAATTATTTGGCAGGGGTGGGTAGTGCTAAGGGAAGAAAAAATACATAATATATTTTACTTTTGAAAACGTAGGGGCAGCTGGGTGGCTCAGTCAGTTGAGCATGGGGCTCTTGGTTTTGGCTCAGGTCATGATCTCAGGGTTGATGGGTTTGAGCCCCGCATCGGGCTCTGCACTGACAGCTTGCTTGGGATTCTCTCTCTCCCTCTCTCTGCTCCTTCCCCACTCATGCTCTCAGTGCTCTCTCTCTCTCAAAAAAAATTAACTTAAAAAAATTAAAAAGAAAGTATAAAAAAAGAGAAAGGAAGGAAGGAAGGAAGAAAGGAAGGAAGGAAGGAAGGAAGGAAGGAAGGAAGGAACTATGTGAACACGTTCCTCAGCTCCTTCCCAGGGCCTTGGGAAGTGAGGATGAGAGAACGTGTTCAGGTCTGTGCAGGTGGGGGAAGGGATAGGAAAACCTTCCTAGATCAGGTACCCAGGCAGAGAGCTATCTGGAAGAAGCATAGAGGAAATCTCCAGGCTCAAGGAACAATGGTGGGAAACAAAGACTTCAACCAACTTCATTAATAAATGAATACAAATTTAAAGAAGTATAGAATACCAACTGGGGCCTCAGATTAAATATTAACAAAAATACTGATACTTAGTATTGGGAAGGTTGTGGGGAAACCAGCAATCCTAAGACACTTGCAAGAGAGTATAAACTGGAACCGCGTTTCCAGAGGGCAATTAGGGAATATTTTTCAAAGGCTTTAAAACCTGCCCACGTTTTGACCCAGCAATTTCGGTTCTAATATGGAAAGTATCCTAAAGAAATGACTGCACAAGCATTCAAAGATGTAGATGTTTTTCCTTTCAAATAAACTCTATATATAAAGTATGAGACTTTAAATTATGGAATGTTCATATAATGAACTACAAAGCAGTCATTACAAGTGATATAATTAAATACGGCACAAAGAGACAGTTACAATATAGGAAGGTTAAAATCAAGTTACACTAACACAAAAAAAATATCTCCACCCCCAAGTTCATAGTAGCATTACTTACAATAGCCAAGACATGAAAACAACCTAAGCGTCCACTGATGGATAAATGGATAAAGAGGTTGTGACACACACATATACACTAATAGAATGTGATTCAGCCATAACAACAAAAAAAAAAAAAAAAAAAAGGAAATCCTGCCATTTGCAACAATATAGGTGGACCCTGAGCATTTTACATTATGCTATGTAAAATAAGTCAGAGAAAAGACAAATACTGTATGATCTCACTTATAGGTAGAATCTAAAAAACTCATTGAAAAAGAGATCAGATTTGTGGTTACCGGGGAGGAGGAATCTGAAGGAGGTGTTTAAAAGATACAAACTTCCAGTAATAAGATAAAGAACTACTGTGTAATACACAGTGTGATGGCTACAGTCAACATTGCAGTATAAGATATAAGAACGTTGTTAAAACAGTAAATCCTAGAAGTTATTCTCATCACAAAGAAAAAAAAAATATTTTCTTCTGTTTTATTTTTATTGTATCTATAGGAGATGACGGAGATGATGGATGCTAACCAAACCTACTGCTGTAATCACAACATTCATAAGTCACACCATCATTCTGTCCACCTTAAACTTTTACAGTGGTGTATGTCAATTATTCCTCAATAAAACTAGAAAAAGGAAAAAAAATAAAATTACAAAACTGTATGTCTCAATCCCACTTAAAAATATATAGTAAAAATAATACATCCTATTAATGGAAAAAAGTTCTGGCAGGATACATTAAAACCTTACAGTATATGGCTGACTCTTGAACGATGTGGGGGTTGTTCCCATGCAGATGAAAATCTACATATAATTTTTGACTCCCCAAAAACTTTACTAATAGACTCCTGTTGACCTTACTGATAACATAAACAGTTGACTAACGTAGTATTTTGTATGCTATAAGTATTGTATTCTTACCAAAAAGGTAAACTCGGGAGAGGAAAATGTTACTAAGAAAATCATAAGGAAAATACATTTACAGTACTATACTGCATTTATTGAAAACAAAAATCCATGCATAAGTGGGTCTATGCATTTCAAACCAAAGATGTTCAAGGGTCAACTGTACAAACCAAACAATAAAGATACAATTAATCCAACTAAAAATGGGCAAAGGGTTTGAATAGATATTTCTCCAAAGAAAATACACAAATGGCCCCTAAGCACATGAAAAGATGCCAAATACAACTTGTCATTGAAGAAATGCAAACCCAGGGGCACCTGGGCGGCCAAGTCAGTCAAGCATCCAACGCTTGATTTCAGCTCAGGTCATGATCTCAGGGTTTGTGAGATCGAGCCCTGCATCCAGCTCTGCAGTGACAGCACGGAGCCTGTCTGGGATTCTCTCTCTCTGCCCCTCCCCTGATCACATGTGCACGTGCTCTCCCTTTTTCTCTCTCTCAAAATAAATAAACTTTAAAAAAAAAGAAATGCAAATCCAAACCACAATAAGATATCACTTCACATCACATCTAGCATGATTATAATCAAAATGTCAGGTAATTAAATGCTGGTGAGGATGTGGAGAAATCGGAACCTTCCCTACCTTGCTGATGGGAATGTAAAATGGCACAGACACTTGGCAAAGAGTTTTGACAGTTCCTCAAAATGTTACACATAGAGTCACATATGAACAGCAATTATACCCTTAGATATATACCCAAGAGAATTGAAAACACATGTCCACACCAAAACCCATACACCAATCCATGTTCATAGCAGCATTATTCATCATAGCCCCCGAACTGGAAACATCCCAAATGCACATCAACTGAGGAATACATAGACAAAATCAGTATATCCATACAAGGCATACTATTTGGTAATACAAAGGAATGAGGCTATATGCTACAATGTGGGTGAACCTCAAAAACATTAAGCTAAATGAAACAGTCAAAAGACTGCACATTGTATGATTCCATTCGTATGAAATGTTCAGAATAAGCGAATCTACAGAGACAGAAAATAGAGTAGTGCTTGCCAAGGACTGGAGCGGAGGTAATGGGAAGTGGCTGGTAGTGAGCGTGAGGTTTCTTTTTGGGGTGATGAAAATGTTCTAAAATTAGACTGGGGTGATGGCTGCACAACCGCTAGCATGCCAAAAGCCACCGAACGGTACACCTTAACAGGTGCATCTACATGGGACTGTATGAACTGTGAATTGCATCTAAATAAAGCTATTTTTAAAAATACAATAATGGGGCACCTGAGTGGCTCAGTCAGTTAGGCAGCTGACTCGATTTTAGCTCAGGTCATGATCTCACTGTTCGTGAGATGGGGCCCCACCTCAGGCTCCATGCTGACATTTCACAGAGCCTGCTTCTAATTCTCTCTCTCCTTCTCTCTCTCCCCCTCCCCTGCTGGCACTCGCTCTCTCTCAAAATAAATAAACTTAAAAAAACCACAATAGTTATTTCAGTACTTTATGGTGGCTTTAATTTTCTTACGAAAAAAAATTTTAACAGGCATTACACATACCAGCTGGACCAGAGTAAATACCCACTTTGATTTCCTATTATAAAATGGGGACAGTGATGGTACCCATTTTAATACTACCTAGCTCACAGTTCCATTTGTAGAGGGCTTTAAAGAATATCTAGCATAAAGCAAGCATTCAAAAATTAGCTATTTTGATTATAAACTTTAAAAAAAAACAAACTACTGTATCTTCACTTTGAAAACACAAGCATGCCCTCCTACTTACATCGCAACCGTTCTTTTATTTATTATTATTTTTAATGTTTATCTATTTCTGAGAGAGAGAGACAGAGCGTGAATGGGGGAGGGGCAGAGAGAGAAGGAGACACAGAATCGGAAGCAGGCTCCAAGCTCTGAGCCGTCAGCACAGAGCCCAACGTGGGGCCTGAACTCATGTACCACGAGATCATGACCTGAACCGAGATCATGACCTGAACCAAAGTCGGACGCTTAACCAACGGAGCCACCCAGGTGCCCCACCTCACTACACATTCTTGATTTGTTTCCCATCATTTAAGAAGCAATTCTCCTCTCAGCTGAGACAAATGCCAAGTACAAGGCAACCGAGATGCCAGAGTAAGATGGCAAATAATTAATGACATCCTCTGGTCCTATCACATAGCATTTGCTATTGTGTAGGCCCCACACCAAGTGCTTTCATGCCTGCTGCTAATAAACCTCAACACCATCCTGAGAAAGGTACCATCAGTCTCGTTTTACAGAGAAGGAAATCAAAGCTTGTACAGATTATTTGGCCAAAGATGCCCATGGCCAGAGGCTGAGGGATTCAGATTCACCATTAAGCTTCCAAAGCCTGGGTGGTGTCTTATGTGAGGGAAAATTGGTACCTGAAAAAACAGCTACTCAAAGGAAGCCACTTAAAATCCACAAGAGTAAGAGAGAGATGGGGAAAAAAAAAAAAAAAAAAGAGAGACTTATCTGGGACTTGACATCCTAAAAAACAAAACTAACTTATAAAACTAAGCATTTTTATATTTAACAAATATTGTTGTAATCCCAACCAGGTCCTAAGTAAGTCTCAGTAGGAACAAAGAATGAGTCAAGAGTTGAGAATTTTTAGCATAATTCTTGACAAATAGTAGTATGATATGATATAGAGGGAGATACACACAGGTAAATTTTTGCAAAAATATTTAAGGGCCATAGTAATTTGCATAAGGACATCTCTTAATGTTTTGACATTTAAACCACCCTCTTTTGAAGCATCAAATACATCACCCTTTGTCAATTCTTCTTCGACAGCCAACACAAAGACACTGGCTACCGACCAAATGGGAAATGAGTGGTATAGAAGCTAGCACTAAGCAGGAAGACATGTTTGAATGGAGACCAATTTTACAAGGGTTGTATTTTTTTAATATTTTTACATTATGACAGTTTCTGAAACACTAGTATTGGAATTCAGAACAAATATAAGAAAACAAGAATATCG
Source organism: Panthera uncia (assembly GCF_023721935.1). Lineage (NCBI taxonomy): Eukaryota > Metazoa > Chordata > Mammalia > Carnivora > Felidae > Panthera > Panthera uncia. Next base: position 128,137,691 of record NC_064811.1, on the reverse strand, counting down.
ATACTGTTTTCCCCACTACCTAATCTGCTCACAAAATATAATACTTTCTGCCTTACTGCAATCCTCAGTTTACCCGTTTGCTATTTTCTGGTTATATCTTTCCAAAACCATCAACCCAAAAATGACAGAGTGGATCTACCCTTCTAGATCTCCTATGCACCCAGTATAGAGACCTAGAACCAACAGAAATAAGCTTTTGTGGTCAAGTCTTAACAATTTTCTCTAATAAGTTCACAAATGTGCTCTGACAAAAGCAACAAGAAAAGGATATTCCCCCTTAACATGACTGTCTACAAAGTAACTGTAAATTTAAGCAGCTTGTTAGCGATAGAGCCATAATTAGACCACAGAATATCCAGACCCTTTCTCAGGGCTTCAACTACTTCCTTATGCATTCCCAATCTCTCTAGACTCTTTGAGAACTAAAACCACCAGTAAAAAAAAACAAAAAAAAAACAAAAAAAACAAAAAACAAAGAAAAGAAAATTAGCAGAACATGAAGACATGTCTGCGTGTAACAAACTGGTTAAGTTAAAACCCCATTAAGTGATGGTAGCTACACTTGTGAACTTGTGTAGAGTAACATATGGGCTTGTGGAATCACTACGTTGTACACCTGAAACTAATATAACATTGTGTGTCAACTATACTTCAAAAGAATGTTAAAAAGATTTTGTTTAGAAAAACAAAACCTATTAACATCTACTGATAACACAAACGGCCTGCATATCTACATAACACCTCTAACAGAGATTCCTGTTATGCAGGAAGAAGGCAGAAGACACGGAGATGTCAGGAATGGCATAAAGGCTCAAAGAGGAAGTGATCTTAGAAAACAGTGCATTTTTGGACATCCTATTACAGTTTGGCAACTATCTTTTTTTATTAAAATATTGCTGAGAGGCTTAAAAATATCCAGTTATATCATCTTTCCATATATTTTAACCAAGGAAAAAAATAAATAACCCTGTCTTCCTCATCACCCTTGTCCCCACAATAGGCCTGACCCAGGGCTCTTCACCATTTTAAAGTTAACATTCAAAATTTCACACTGTAATCTCAAATGGTTGCAAAGAATATAATTTCCGGCATACTGTAAATACTGAGTTGTAAATAAAACTACTATATCACTTTTAAATACATCTATTCTAGTCTAAGTTCCATCAGCATTTTTCACATACCACATCCATTTAAAAAAGTAAATGAATAAAATCTTCAAACGTTGGAAATTGTGCACCATTTCCCTTTCTCCTTGATCTCATCTTTCCATTCTACTTTCCCTACAGTATTATGTCTTAATACACTTTTATGCCTACATGCCCATCTTACCTCTCTGCAAATTGAGATTTACATATTCAACCATAAAATTCAGTGTTAAAAGTTTCTTCTAAATTGAGTGCAATACAATTACTATTGTAAGGTCAAAAGTGACCCAAAAAATAATATAATTATTCAATATAAGCAATATTTTATTGGAAATGTATGTGTATCTTAATGATATGGATGGGACTCTTCCTCTCATTAGTTTATTCTCTGTAGATTATTATTACTGGAAGGAGACAAGATTCCACATGAAATCTATTATATTTAGCTATTACAGATGTAGGCATTGAAAATATGGGTTTGCATAAATATGTAGATGCAAATGGGAAAAGATTTTTCTAGCAAAGAGTAATAATATGCATCCATGGGTGTAAGATTTAAGAACTTATTAGCTGACCACTCAATAAGCCTTCTCTCAATTTTATGGACAGTAAACAATGGGAAACTTACTTGCAAAAGGATCATTTTCCATTACAGTCATTGCCTTACTCAGCAGTCACACCAATATTTTCATTATCCCTCTGCTTGGCACCTTGATGATTAGGGGTAAGTGTGAGGTGTACCTTCCCTTTAAAGATAAGTCATTCCAAAGGAGAACCAGCAGACTGCCTGGGTCACAAGCATTTTCTGAGGCAGGTCAATTTTAGGACTGATTACTTTCAAGGTCTAAGAATCTGAAATTGAATCTCTTTAAATTATAGGTGCCTGTGTCTCCCTTGAAACGGCTTCAAAGTACCCCCAGACATGCATCCTCTTGGATCTGAAGGCCAATGCTCTAAGACTCCTACATGGATAGACCTCAAGTTCAAAGGCAGATGGGAACGACAAAGAAGCACAAGATAAAGATTAAAAAAAAAAACAGTGCAAAGCCTGATTTCTAATTTGGGCTGTTTCATACATATTGTCTTTAACAAATTTGAGTCAGGTATCAAAATCTTAATATCAAGGTATGTTTTCCCATCCTTTCAAATCATCAGATGCGCTTTTGTTTTAAAATGAAAAGTTAGCCTTATTCAAAATGAACACTGTCATCCCTTTCCTGACAGATCATATTCCAGTTAGCAAGATCAAAACAAGGGCATCATAAAAGCAGCCGTCAGTCTATTACAAAGCAATCCCAAAGCAGCAGTTTCAACTTTGGCTGCACATATTCTGATTCAATTATTTTAGGGTGGGGCCAGTCACAGCAGTAGTAAAAAAACAAAAACAAAAAACAAAAAAACTCCCCAGGTGATTCTGAAGTGTGACCAGGGTTGAGAACCAAAGAACTAATACCTAAATATTAAAATTAGTTTTTAATTATGGAGGAGTGATGTTTATTTCTCACCTGTAGATTAACCCAAGGTTAATCTATTTTAATTTTTAAAATATATTATTAATACTTTAAAAAGCATTTTAGGTATCAGAGTTCTATGGAGATAAAACGCACCATCTTCTTAACTTATTAAAAGAGGCATCTTTTTTCTACTCTTTTTTTTTTTTGAGTAGTTGACACACAATGTTACACTAGTTTCAAGCGTACAACACAGTGATCTGATAAGTTTATACATTATGTTCTCTGAATTTATAGGTCTGATTATGCTAAAAGAGGCCATCTAAAGCAAACATAAAATAACATTCCTCAATTCAAAGAAACCTACGACATACATGATTAATCGATCTCCACTGGGAATCTGTTTAGTGGATTATATTATCTACAATACAGATGTGAGAAGAAAACATTAAATGAGAACCTAGGAATTTAGGAACCTAGCACATTGCTTAGTACACAGTAGAAACTCAGCAACTGTGCGTTACGCATTCTGAACTGAGGATGCGTATGGAACGTGTACACACTTTTCTATCTTTACATCTCCAGTCTTCATAGCCTTCCTTCATTTGATTTATTGTGACTTCTCAGATTAGAAAAAAATATGTTCTGGGGCGCCTGGGTGGCTCAGTCAGTTAAGTGTCCGACTTCGGCTCAGGTCATGATCTCACGGTTTGTGAGTTCGAGCCCCACATCGGGCTCTGTGCTCACAGCTCAGAGCCTAGAGCCTGCTTCGGATTCTGTGTCTCCCTCTCTTTCTGCCCCTCCCCTGCTCATACTCTCTCAAAAATAAATGAAACATTAAATTAAAAAAAAAAAGAAAAGAAAAAAATATTTTCAAACTCATGTACAATATACCCACCAAAATTTGATATCTGAACACTACAATGTTTCTAAGTTTCCTGGCTCAAATCTTAGAGCTTTTTTTAAATCACAAAAATATTATAAGCATATAGTAAACACAACATACAGTAGGGTACAAACCACCTATTATCTGCATACACCCAACCATCCCTATGTCACACCCAAATCCATTCCCCAGAGGTAATGCTGAATGATATCTGATTCCCACTCCCCCACCCCCACACCATTTCCTTATTCTAACCATCATTAAAGTGTGATTTATTCCTTCTTTCATACTCTCCTTAAATCCATTCTTACATCCTACTAAATCTCTTCTAGTTCCCACTGGACTATGCAGTGGTCTTTTAGCTGCTTTCCCAGCCTCTAGGCTATTTTCCCCAACAATCCACTCCCCAGCAGGTGTCAGGTTCTTAGCTGCCAATCACAAAATCCATTCTACACGTTTTAAAAGCATTTATGGCAGTAGGGTAGTAGGTTACAGCCAGTCCAAGGATCTAGGCTGAATCACGTTGCAGAACTGGTCTGGTAAGGGAGCAGCTACCATCACCAATTAGAAGACATTTGTCTTCTAAAGTATCACCTTGACCATAGTCTTCCTACGAAAGAAAAAGCAAGTATAGCAGACATGGAGACGTGCTAGCCAGACAGCCACCAACCCGAAAACATGCCCTTCAAAGGGCAGCCCACATCAAGTGACTGATGAAGACAAGGCTACAAAAGCCCAACCATTTGTGCCCAACACCAGTCCTGATGGGCCATAAACACTCCAAAGCTGCCCGTGGTGCTGGCCTCGGCTTTGGAGACCTGTCCTGAAGTTTTTCCTCTCCCTGTGCCCAACCCTGCTTCTGCCCCCTCCCTGCCACAAGTGTTAATCCTTCATAAATATCCTGTACACCAACTCGGTCTCAGCAACTGCTTCTAAGGAACACACACTGTGACAGAAAACAACCTCTAAGAGCTTCCAATTACATGTACAGGGAAGGTTTTCATTCTCCCATCGCTGCCCCTTCCTCCATTTTAGCCTTAGATCTGCAAACAAAATAGGAAACGCTCAGGCTCCGTCACCTTGCTGACATTTCCCCCATCATTCTTGCTTAAATGAAGTTCACCCTCTAAAAGATTCCGCAGTGTGGGCTCCAAGGTACATTATTCCCTGACTTTGTGTATGTTTAAAGCTATTTTTCTGGCCTTCATACGTGAAGGACAGCTTGGCCGAATACAAATGCATGGTTATCACTTTCCATAAGATCTTCCGAAAATGCAGCTCCACTATGACAAATAAGTCATTTTGAGAAATGTGATGATGGTCAAATATTTTTAGCCCTTGTCTATCATTTCATCTTTTCGCAAGCAGTCCTTGAGAATGTGGTTTTCTTTTCTCTTAAGTCTAATACTTTGCCTAGACTATATCTCCGAGTTGTTCATTTTGGGTTAATTTCCCTAGGTATCTGATGGGTTCTTCCAATTTACAGATTAGGTCTTCTTTTCCTTTCAGAAAGTTTTCTTGGATTTTAAACATTAGTATCACTGCACAATTCTGTTTCTCTTCTTCACAGCCCAATTATACATAAGTTGTTGTTTCTTTGCTACCAAATCTTCTACTCCCAACACTTTCCCTCTGATCCTTTTTGCTTCATGGAATAGTTTAATTCCTCAGGCAAGAATTCAAGCTATCAAAATCTGGTACAACGTTTCTAGAAAACTTATGTTTGACACAGCAAAATAGGCCCAGTGCTCTGGCCATGCTCCCCCTCCCCGCTCCTAGCATCCTGAGCACACCCTACTCACTTCCAGCTGCCTCTCCTTCCTTTCAGGTCCTCATCCGCTTATGTTATGAGCCACTCACTCACCATTCTCATTCCAAATTGTCTGAATTCTTATGATTTTATCACCCAATTCATTTTAGTGGTATAAGATATTTTAGCTGGGTGAAACAATTGTAGTACTATCTCATACTATTAGCAGGTCCCGGGCTCATAACTTAGACCCCAAACAGATCAAGAACTTGAGTACTAAGAAACAGGACAACATTTTTCTTCTCCCCTTCAGTACATAATATGCTTTCAAATACTAATTCAAATGATGCACAAACGTGTTTATTCACATTGTAATTAAAGACAGAATTTATAGTTTTAGAGTTCATTAAAGACTAGTATTATTTATTTGCAAGTATTTATGAACACAGAATACACCTAAGTTGTCTTTATCCTCCCATCAGGGTCCCCTGACACTTACTCTACATCCCTATAGTCTGCACCTAGCCAACCCTGTCCTCTCCTCCCACATGGCCCCTGAACCCTAACCTCTGTTCTTTACTCAGCAAGGCTGGTCACTCTGGAAAAACAAGCTGAGATTCAAGTGAATGCATCCATCCTTGACAATGGCATGTTGCCAGTGGTAAATGTGATGAAGAGGCAAAAAGTCAAGGATTATGTTTTTCATATATCCTAAATTTCATTCATTTGTAAAAAAAAAAAAAAGATTTTTTAGAAACAAATCTTTATAACCCAGTTAAAAGAATCATAACATTTTGCTAGTTCTATGGGATAAATTAATGATCATTTATAAGAAAATTTTATTACAACTCAGGCTAACCAAGCAACAAAATAATTATCATCTTAATAAGCCAATTTTTCTCTTGAGGAGGATAAAACAAAGAAACAAAACATTTAGCCTTCATCATACATTTAAAAGCAAAGTCCTCTGTATGTGTATTATAAACAATGTATTTTGAAAAGCAGTGAGTTTTCTGTTTTCTTTTCTTATTAAAGATTTGTTTCTAGGCTCGGCTACAAATCTTTCATAACATAACCTTACATTTCATGACCTTTAATCATTTTCAAAGCACTTTATAACCAGTGTCTTATTACTACTTGCAATAAGGCTGGCAGAGCAGACATTAGCCTTATTTTGCTTCTTGTAGCGAAATACTCAGAAGTCAAATAACTTGCCCCAAATCATGCCACTAGTAACCTGCAAGACCCCAGTTCTCTGACTCCTGGTCCTGGCTCTGGCCACAAAACCAAATTAAGGCATTAATTTAGTACATACCCAATGGTTTTTTCTTAACTATTAACATTTCAGTTTATCCAATACTATATCCTAACAGATTTTTCAAAGCTATATCCTAGTAGTTGTATAATGTCTGAATTTGAAAAATGATAGTAACTCACAGAATGCACTCATTTTGTTGTACTTCAAATGGCCCATTTGTGCCACTTAACCTTAATTCTTTCCCATTTAATATGGTTAATTCTGTCCTGGTTTATGTTTAAAAGCCATGTTATATACTCCAAGGGCAGGAAGGAATAACCAGATCCCTGAAATGTGAAAAATCCCTTGCATTCTAAAAATGATTAAGGGAAAAAGTGAATTAAACAAGAAAGTTATAGCAATGGAAAACATCACATGAACATTTGCTAAGTGTTAAGGTTCTTGAAAAGTTTCCTAAGTGAGAAAGCACTCTCCAAGTTAAGTATGAGAAACTGAAATTATGTCTTTGTTTTAATGCACAGTTTATAGGGCTTAAGATTAACCTTTAGGCATCTCCTAGTTGTTCTAACTAAAAATAAATCTCAAGTATTTGGGTCAATAGAAATAAACATGGTCAGGAAGACTTGGGGGGTGGGTAGAGATCATCTGGCAAGATAAGACCTTGCAATAACCGGCTTTCTAGAAATTTTGTTATCTAGGAACAAGGTCATGGACCCCACAGCTATCCTCCAAACAGAAGGAAATAATGTGAAAAATCTAAGATGTAGATTTCCCTGGAGTGACAGCAGAGTTAGCACTCCCAGGGCAGAGAGATCAAGTAACAAGAAGTTATGAACACCAAATGCTATAACTGTCTCTAACAGTCAAAGCAATCTGCACAAATTGTCTCCATACCAGGATAATGTATGACTAATACCAGCCTCACAAGATGGTCCTAGTAATTTCTAATTTTCCCCTAATCTGCAGATCTTTTCAAAAGTAATGTTGAGCTGAGTATTTTCAGCAGGGCACGTTTAAATGCATGTCAGCCATACTAAAAGCTTCTGTGGTTGAATGCCCAGTTTAACACGTAATAATTCACAAGTCAACCACAGTAGAATATGTTAATGGATCTTCGTGTTAAATCCCAAAGAGCTGGAGCAAATCTTGTATTCCAAAAGTTGAGGATCTAACGTATTGATAAGTAAAGGCCTCTTGTGACAAAGGGAACGCTAGCTGCCAACATCAATAGCCATGCTCCCTTCCTCCTTAAAAGTCATTCTTAACTACCCACGTGGCTGCAGAGTAGGTTCCTTTTCCCAGGTGACCTTGCAACTGAGATGCAATCATGTTGACTCAGTTCTGGAAACAAGATGTATATTGGAATTCTGAGGCTACTTCCAAGAAGTTACCTTAAAGGGAGGCTGAAGGCCAAACGCCACAGCAGCTCCTTCCTCCTTCCTAGAGGGGATATGAACAGGACCCTGCAGGCTGAGCAGTCATTTTGAACTGGCAGACAGAGAAGCCGAACCTTGATGACCATGGAGCTATCACCTGAGCTCTGGCTGGTTCACTGCTCTCTCAGATGAGCCGTCTAGAGGCAAACTTCTATCTCGTTTACTCCACTTCTATCTTGTTCATGCCACTGGGTTTTCTGTCTCGTGAAGCTGATCCTAATCCTGATACACTTCTTCACCATCATCGTAATAGCAGGAATGGTCAGAAGGGGAGTTCCTACCATGTGTCAGAAAATACTCTACATACATTATTAACTTTAATACTTGCACAACCTCGGGAAGTGCATGTGCTAAGCCCCATGTCTCCAGTCAGGCATCCAGTGTAGAGGATCAGAGTCCCGGCTGTGGTGTCTTCATCAGTGAACTATTCCCTGGCAAACCCCACCCACCCTCCTCCTTAAATCTTTGAGACTCTTCTCTTTATCCCTGTCATGCTGGCATTTCATAATATGCTTGGAGGGCCCCCTCATCTTTCATGTTATAGGCTTTCCTCTGGCTCCTCCATCAGTTACCATCTTCATCCATTTTCAATATTTGAAATTGAAATTTCTTAACAACTGATAGCTCCTCTCCCAAACACTTATTCACTATGGGCTTTTTCTACCTTTTAAATTTCTGTCCTATTAAATCAGGTCCTGGGAGAGACCACTAAGTCATGTGGTCACTCTGGAATCGATTGTCACAATTAGGAATAAATGAGCATGTGCACACATTCGTCTCAATAGGCTAAGGTAGGTCCAAATCAACAAAACGGAATCTTAACAAGACCAAATGTAAGTACTTAAAGGTTTGTTTTTTTTCCTAAAGAAGGCAATTAACTACTTAAGTATATGTTGAGAAAGAGAACCTAATAGTTCCTGGTAAAAAGAAGAAAAAGAAAAAAAGAAAAGGGAAAGAGAAAGAGAGAGGCTTAAGGGGTTTGTTTTGTTTGTTTTGTTCTTGGTTTTGTCTGGCCATAAAATCAACATGGTCCTGGTGGGAAGAGACTGATACAAGTACTAATGAAAACTTAATCCTCATTAAAATAAACAGAGCCCGGGGCGCCTGGGTGGCTCAGTCGGTTAAGCAGCCGACTTCGGCTCAGGTCATGATCTCGAGGTCCGTGAGTTCGAGCCCCGCGTCGGGCTCTGTGGGGACAGCTCAGAGCCTGGAGCCTCTTTCGGATTCTGTGTCTCCCTCTCTCTGACCCTCCCCCGTTCATGCTCTGTCTCTCTCTGTCTCAAAAATAAATAAACGTTAAATAAAATAAACAGAGCCCAAACCAAAAACAAACAAACAAAAAAAATCTCAAAAAAAAAGTTCGGATGAAATTAACATTAGAACTGAAAAAAAGTGAGGAATAATTTAGCCTGAAGAAAGTAAGAAAATAACACTTAGGTATAATCAACCTAGAGATGAGATTTGCTAACGGTGTCCAGATCTGTCCACAACTGCCATCTGCCTGATGACAGAGAGCAGACTCGGTCTGTGTTGCTTCGGAAGGCAGACTGGAAATCAACTGGTGGAGGGCCTAAGACGGCAAACATGAAATCACAAACATCAGCTTAACAATGAGAGAGGCTCACAAACGGAAAGTCCGTTTCTGAGGGGTGAACCCCCCATCACCTGAAGAGTTCAAGCTGAAGCTGAATAATCAATCAAGCATGAAGGGCATCATCAAAGGATTTATTCCTTCAGTGGCAGCACTGAATTCCTGTCCAGACAGACATGCCTGAGGAGGACGGACCACAGCCTTGTCTAGCCATGCTGCATGATGCTGTGGGTCAGCAGCCACGGGCAGATGAGTGCTGGCCAACTTCTAAACCTTCCAAGGACGTGCCTGAGCTATAGCGCCTGACATCTAACTGTGGGAAAGTGACTGCCCAGGACCAGTGCTCGTTAAGATTTCACGTGCAGGGTTGGCACCACAAAACACGGAGTTCCGGTTTGACCCACCCCTAAATACTAAAAAAGAAAGAGAAAAAAATAAGCTGTGTCTAGGACCAGCCAGATAAAGGTTTCATCAAATGAGAGGCAACCCAAGTTCTCTATGTCAGACTGCATTCAAAGAAAAGACAACATGCTGTGGAGGCTCACACACCACATACATACTACAAATGCAGAATCAGCTATGCTGCACAGCACTGTGAGATTTCACTTAATTCCAGTGGGCTTTATTCCATGAAAGGTTGGGAAAAGCTCAAAGTTGATATAACTGCAAAGTTTGGAACAGACTCTCTCTTGCGTATGTTGTATAAACTTCTAAATGGCAACTTCTCAATTCCCAGCCATAACTAGTTTCCAAAGTGACTGAAAGAGAAAAATAGGAGGCCCAGCCTTGCCCAGAAGGGCCAAATGAGAAGAGCCTTGGGACCCAGAGAGTCACAGGATCTCAACTCCTTCACTGTCCACACACTGCATAAATACTAAGGGAGAAAACATTTTGCATCTTGTGAAGAGAGGGTTTAAAGGAACTATCTTCACTCCCTACCTCCCTACCCACCTCCAAAAATGTGCACTACACACAGTCTCCTTCTCTTTCTCTCTCTCTCTCTCTCAAACACACACACACACACACACACACACACACTCACGTAGTGCAATTATCCATGTATGGTGTACTAAAGAATGCGCAGCCTCTATTCCAGAATCCTGCAAAAAACATTTTTATGAACCAATTCACTAAAACACATGTTCCAGGATTTCAAATTAAACAGCGAGCCGGAAATGAGTGAGAGAGCAGGGAAGGCTGGCCTCGGCCCTTCTTGGCTCCGTGGCTGCAATCTGTGTCTCTACCCAAAGTGGACTTTTAGGAAAAGTTCCCAGCAGGAAAGGGCCCCCTCACAGTCTCTTCGTCCTCCTGGGGAACAGCAAAAGCATATGAAGAGCTGAAGGGGAAGGCCCCCCCGTGCAGGACTCCTCAAAACCCCTGGCTCCATCCAGGGCTCACTGAGCAATGTCTATGAATAAAGCAAGATGCTCATTTTCCATCCTCCTACATCTTCTCCCACCCGCCTCCTCAAACTTACATAAACTCAGAGAATGGCAGGCCGACTGAAAAGGAGCTGTGCCTTAAATCTGACAAAATAAAAAGAGAAAGCAACATAACATTTTTCTTTATTTAGCCAAAACTTCAAAATGCTTAAACACTGGCCCCTGCTATTTATTGAAAGCTCTAAGGATGTCAGTAGAAGCTGAATCTAGGAGACGTATACCTGGGTGTTCATGACACAGTTCTTTCAAGTTTTCATTATTTTTGAAACGTTTCATAAGGAAAAGAAAAAAGATTTAAGTATTTCTGTATCTATGAAAGCAGATAAGACAGTGAAGAATAGCAAGAAAAGAATATAGTCCATGACAAGAAGAGCTGGTTTATTTGTGGAGTGCTTATTGTCTATGCATGGTGAGTATGTTTTCTGTATGGTGTGTGTGTTGTGTGTGGAGTATGTGTGAAACGTGTGTGGTGTCTGCTATGAATATACTGTATGTGGGATTTGTGTGGTTCATTTGGTCGAGGTATGTGTGTGGTATACATGTCACCACATTCTGATTTCAAATCTGTGTGTTCAGCACACAAACAACTTCCTTTTCCAGAACAGGAAAAAGCAGCTCCAATGGACAAGTGATTTGACTATGAAGTGGAAAATACTCTACCTGAGATGCAAACTTTAAAATGCCTTGGGGAGGGGGGTGCCTGGGTGGCTCAGTCAGTTAAGCGGCCGACTTTGGCTCAGGTCATGATCTCGCGGTCCGGGAGTTCGAGCCCCGTGTCGGGCTCTGTGCTGACAGCTCAGAGCCTGGAGCATGTTTCAGATTCTGTGTCTCCCTCTCTCTGACCCTCCCCTGTTCATGCTCTGTCTCTCCCTGTCTCAAAAAGAAATACAACGTTAAAAAAAAATTTTTTTTTTTAATAAATAAATAAAATAAAATAAAATGTCTTGGGGAGGGGCGCCTGGGTGGCTCAGTCGGTTAAGCGGCCGACTTCGGCTCAGGTCATGATCTCGCGGTCCGGGAGTTCGAGCCCCGTGTCGGGCTCTGTGCTGACAGCTCAGAGCCTGGAGCCTGTTTCAGATTCTGTGTCTCCCTCTCTCTGACCCTCCCCCGTTCGTGCTCTGTCTCTCTCTGTCTCAAAAATAAATAAACGTTAAAAAAATAAAAAAATTAAAAAATAAAAATAAAATGTCTTGGGGAGCCTGGGCGGCTCACTCAGCTAAGTGTCCGACTCTTGGTTCTGGCTCAGGTCATGAGCTCACAGTTGGTAGGATCAAGCCCCGTGTCGGACTCCACGTTGAGAGCGTAGAGCCTGCTTGAGATTCTCTCTCACTGTCCCTACCCTGTTCATACTCGCGCTCTCTCTCTCTCAAAATAAATAAACTTAATAAAAATAAGTCTTTGAAAATATGAATAACATATGAGACCTAATTTAGTAAAATTAATTCTCTAGGTAGATGATTCTATGGAGCAAAAAGCTTTAAACTGGGTTAGAGACACAGGTCTCTCTCAAGGGCCAGATGGGAGTGCCTAAAACACAGGTGTAACAGGATGTTTTCAGCTTCACACTGCATGAGGCCTGACTCTGAACAAGGTAAGTAAGACTAGTTCTCTCATTGACTCCCATGACTCAAAGTCCTAGACGGCTCCAGGGCAGGTTGGTCCAGTAGCTCCATGATGTCATCACAGTTGTGGAACCTTCCCACCTTGCCATCTCCTCAGCATCATGTCCTCACTGGTACTGAGGTGAGGAAAACTTTCCCCAAAGTCCTCAAGCAACATTACCTTCAAAACTGTCTTCACAGGGGCACCCGGGTGGCTCAGTTGGCTAGGCATCCAACTCTTGATTCTGGCTCAGGTCACGATCTCATGGTTCATGAGTTCGAGCCCTGTGTCGGGCTCTGTGCTAACAGCTTGGAGCCTGCTTGGGATTCTCTCTCTCCCTCTGCCCCTCCCCCCCTTGCATGCATGTGTGCACATTCTCCCTCTCAAAAATAAAATAAACATGAAAAAAATGTTAAGCTGTCTTCATAAACATCCAACCCTAAATTAGTCACTGGCAAAATTGAGGGAACAACCATGACACTGTCGTGGTCGTACTACACACACATCTATGCAAAGGGGACTGACTTAGATGGAAATGTGTCTCTGGTGTCGGGGTTAGGGTTAATCTTCCCTACCATGCATGGCCGCCCCAGCTAAATAATAAGATTGGTGTGGGGGGGGGGGGAAGGTTCTTGAAAGGTAAATATCCCTTTGGCCCAATAGGTCTCCCCATCTCCACTGTATTTATCCTTTATACACTAGGCTTCCACAGAAAATTCTTCCTAAATAAAGTGTTCAGTGATTTAAAATCTTGTGTTTCGTTTTTTGAAACTGTAGTTTAGGCCAGTCTTCTGAAGTAATGCCTGGGCAAGTTACTAGTCAATCCTTTCTGAAAGAACTTCTATCCATTAAATCTATATAGCCTAATCTATTTTGCTACTCTCACTCTGAATGGGATTCTCTTCAACCGGCCGCCTTTCTGATTTTCAGTTACACCCTGCAGTGAAGCTGGCTTGGCATTCAAAGGCCTTGCTGGCACTCTAGGAATTCATCTCGACTTCTTTCCCGGCTGGGGCTGACATCCACTCCCTAAGCACCTGTAGAGCCACCCTGTTAACATGCTGAGGCAGTTTCATACTTGCTCACTAAGTGGCTACTTCTCAGTCTCCTAGGACCCTCTCACCCCTCCCCAGGATTGAGCAACTAGTGGGTAAAAACACTCAGCAGAGCATTCCCCCCCTCACGCTGTGCTCCCAGCACCCCTGTCTCAGAGCTGGGTCTAGAATATGGCCTATTCAGCCCACTGCCGTCAGCTCTATTACAGCCCCTCTGACAACTCCAGCCCCACAATCCCAAACTCCTGTAACCGCTCTTCCCTTTTGTCCTTTTCCCCACCCCAGAATCGCTCCTCACTGGCAAGAAAACAACTTCCCACTCTTCAGGAGAGACTACTTTATTAAGCACGGTCCTCAAGTGGACAAAAACCACCTTAGCAAAAGGGGATTTTGCTGGCTCCCAGCACTTGGGAGTTTACCAAGAATTATAGTTAGATATTTCTTTACCTGTTTCCCTCTTTATTGTGAGCGTCCCTAATTCAAGATGTCTTATTTTTAATATGTACCTTATAGCTTAATAAGCAAAAATAAAAATAACATGGGGCACCTGGGTGGCTCAGTCAGTTGAGCATCCAACTCCTGGTTTTGGCTCACGTCATGATCTCACAGTTCATGGGTTCGAGCCCTGCATCAGGCTCTGCGCTGACAGTGCAGAGCCTGCCTGGGATTCTCCCTCTCTCTCTCTCTCTCTCTCTCTCTGCTCCTCCCATGCTCACTCACGCTCTCTCTCTTTTAAAATAAACTTTAAAAATTAAAAATAAACAAAAAAATGAAAATACAAATACCATTTCACTACCAAATGAAAACAGTGAACACTGTCAAGGGCACTCTCCCAGAATGCCCAAGTAACTCTGCTTGTTTGTGCAGTATCGTACGGCTATTCCCATGCTCTGAGCAGCATGTTTTAAGGGCAAAACAAAGCAATATTTGGGGAACTCTATCATAGAGCCTGGCACAGACCTGGTCAACATTAGTACCTTTCACTAAAAGCTTTTTTTTCTTATTGAAGTAAAACTGACATATAACATTATATTAGTTTCAGGTAGACAATGATTTGGTATTTGTACACATTGCAAAATGATCACATTAAGTCTAGTTAACATCTGTCTGTCATTTTTTTCTATCAAAAAATTTAGTATCATAAACATCTTTCTCAAATACTTTACTATACCATTATGTACATGGATATACTGTTGGACATATAAGTTGTTTCTAATTCCCTCCCAATATAAATTAGGTTGGTTACAATTTTTTTCCCAATATAAATTAGATGGACATTGTTTTAAGTACATTTTTGTGAACTTATTCTACTGTTTCCTTAGAAAACTTTTTTTTTAATGTTTGTTTATTTTTGAGAGAGAGAAAGAGAGAGCAGGGGAGGGGTGGGGGGTGGGTGCGGACCGTAACATCCAAAGCAGGCTCTGAGCTGACAACGAGAGCCTGATGTGGGGCTCGAATTCACGAACCACGAGATCATGACCTGAGCCCAAGTTGCACACTTAACCAACTGAGCCATCCAGGTGCCCCAGGAAACTCTTTTTAAAGAGTATAGTATCTTTAAAGCACACCCACATTTTGATATGCACTGCCAACTGCATTTTCCACTCTTCAGAGTATCTTTTACATGTAACCTCTTTAATTAATCCTCACACAATCTTGTGAGGTAGGTGCTACTATTGTCCCAATTTTGCAGATGAGAGAACAGAGGCTCAATTCACACTGCTAGTAAGCTACAGAGACAGGGTTCACACCCCGAGCCCAGGGCCTTATTCCCACTAGTTCCAGATTCTCAAATGCAACAATTCCTGAAAAAAGTATTCTCCCCTGGAAGCCAGAGAAGGGTGTCAGCCAGATAGGCGTTAACTGATGCTGCATGGCAGCCACCGCTAAAAGGATGACAACCTTCTCAATCTCACAGCAGGTCATGTGGAAGCACCTACAGGTGTGGCGCTGTCCGAACACCTTACACGCATTTATACACTTCTTATAACAAACTCCGTAGGAGGTACTGTTAATAATACCCATGTTTTAAAGAAGGGAAAAAAAAAAAAGGGAAAAAAAAAAATAAAGAAGGGAAACCAAGACACAGAGAGTTTTGGCAAATTGCCAAAAGTGGCCAGCTAATAAGTAGGAAGTCAGATTCAAACCATGGTGGTCTGGCTCCAAGCACATCATTTAGCCACTGACTATACTACCTTGAGGCTGGAAAAAAATACCCTACCCCAGGTAAACATTACCATATCCGCCTGTGTCCCACCATCTTATTTCACAGCCCTGCCCACAACCACTTCAGGTTCCTGACCTTGGCCCATTTCTTTAACTTCCTGTCCCTACTTCTGTCCGGGTGTCTGTCTCCTCCTAACCTCGGCCTGCTGCCCGCCCCCCCCCCCCACTCTTCCAGTTACCCACCATTGACCCACTTTCTCTTCTGTTCTTTCCACTCTACCCCCATCCTTAACCCAACATTAGATGAAGCCAGAAAAGATGCAAGTAAAAAGAGCTCAACTAAAAACTTGGCTCATAAACACGTATTACTTCATGTGTCGCCAAAGTCATGTATTCTCTTAAAACTATATATTCCTTGTGAGTAGAGCCCATATTTATAACCTAGTAGTTAACCAGTATGCTTCAGGGGCTTTCTAGTAACTAGGCAATGCCAGTTTCCTATTACCAGCATATTGCCTTTTAATCACTAATTACAGCAGAATATTCATCTTCCCCGGGTCCATTATGGTAAGTTTGAGATATTTTATGCATAACCTTGAGACTCTGACAATGATTTAGGCAAAGTTTTACGCATATTTATTATGTAATATAGATTCACAATAGTTGTTGAAGAGCTCTCCAGTTGAAGCATCATTAATTTGGAAAATGTAATGATTCAGACAAGAGTGAGCAAAAATTCAAATTTTCAACAAGCTCCCTCTATTTTTAATCCAGGTGAACTCAAGAGAAAAATATTTTAGTACTAGGCATTTAATTATTAAGAATTCTCTACAATCAAACCAACGTGTTAATTATAAGTTACCATCATCATGGATGTTTTCACCAGCCTCCTTGAGCTAAATTATGTATTTTTATAAAAGCCAGTTGTTTTAAATTTTTTTTTTAACATTTATTTATTTTTGAGACAGAGAGAGACAGAGCATGAACGGAGGAGGGGCAGAGAGAGAGGGAGACACAGAATCTGAAGCAGGCTCCAGGCTCTGAGCCATCAGCCCAGAGCCCGATGCGGGGCTCGAACTCACGGACCTCGAGATTGTGACCTGAGTTGAAGTCGGACGCTTAATCGACTGAGCCACCCAGGCGCCCCTAAAGCCAGTCGTTTTAATCATCTTTTAGGTCAAAGTTTCCAGAACTCCATACTGCCTTTTCCCAGCTTACATGAATTAACATTTCAATATAGGTAACTACATGGTACTATTCTATCTTGTTTTTCTTGTTCTACTCAGAATAGAAAGAAAATAAAGGAAGAAATGAAAGCAAGTAAGAATTTTCTAATCATTTCAACTGACATAACACCTGTGAATGTGAGAAATTCAAAGTCTGGTGGCTTGATCTCTGGACTCCGGTCTCAGCTCCGACACCTCTCAGTTGCAGCAAGAACTGACGCTTTAAGAGGCATGGTTCTCAAGAGTCAAGATAAAATAGAGATAAGCCTATTTTCTCTCTGGTGGTTCCGACGAATTAAGTAAGCTAGAACTTCTAAAAATAACTGGAAATGTTCAATGTTCAATAAATGTTTCTACACCCAGAATCTTGGTTTCATTACCCCCGTTTTCCAGATGAGATCTGTTCTACGACCTTATTCGGAGCAAATGAGAACACACAGCCATGTGCTTTAAACTAAAGAGTGTGGTGTGTTAGCAACTGCGTAGAAAACCCAGTCTGTGAAAGCATACTTGGTTTTAACAATCAGCATTTTAATTTCTAAATGAAGTTTTTAGGCTACAAAAGGAATACATGCTCAGTATAATAAAACCATAGCAAGAAGAGTTCAGTTCAGGACTTTCCCATATGGTGCTTTTGTACAAATGTGAGTAAGACGCCCCCCTCTGGGAAGGATGTGACTCCAGGGGCAGCCTGGCAACTCCATGTGCAGTGGCATGAGGTAAAATGCTCAAGTCAGCCTGTCCCTCTCAGCCCCCCTCCATGAAGGCCAGAACAGACTTAACATTTCAGGGCTTCAATTTCTATGAAAATTTTAGGTTTCGATGTATATAAAAATTAAAAGCCAGGGGCGCCTGGGTGTGGCTCAATCGGTTAAATGGCTGACTTGATTTTGGCTCAGGTCATGATATCCGGATTCGTGAGATCAAGCCCCTCGTTGGGCTCTGTGCTGACAGTGCAGAACCTGCTTGAGATTCTCTCTCTCCCTCTCTCTCTCTCTCTCTCCCTCCCTTGCTCCCTCTCTCTCAAAAAATAAATAAACTAAAAAAAATTTTTTTTAATTAAAAACTAAAGATTTAATTTATTTCCTATAATAAGTACGCAAGTACAGTAAGTCTCTTAATCAGGTTTCTATTTTATTTATTTATTTTTTTTTAATTTTTTTTTCAACGTTTATTTTATTTTTGGGACAGAGAGAGACAGAGCATGAACGGGGGAGGGACAGAGAGAGAGGGAGACACAGAATCGGAAACAGGCTCCAGGCTCCGAGCCATCAGCCCAGAGCCCGACTCGGGGCTCGAACTCACGGACCGTGAGATCGTGACCTGGCTGAAGTCGGACGCTTAACCGACTGCGCCACCCAGGTGCCCCTCAGGTTTCTATTTTATGGCAGAAATCACATGTGCCGAGTGCTGCCAAATACATCCAAAACTAGACATTACAAGAAAAATACTCCAAAAGTTATATAAATGTAGAAAACTAATATTGTAATAGCTTAAATACCTTTGGATACTAAAAGTCTTTACTTGGAAAACCAAAAGAAACCTTAAAAAAAAGTACTACGTTGGGGCGCCTGGCTGGCTCAGTCGGAACAGCATGTTACTCTTGATCTCAGGGTCTTGAGTTTGAGCCCCAGGCCAGGTGTAGAGACTACTTAAATAAACTTTTTAAAAAAGTATTATGCTAAAAAAATAAATGCACAAACCATACAAATTGGAATAAAATGACTAATGGGAAAAAATACTTCAAGTTGTCTCTAAACAGACTTACAGGAGTAAAAATGATTTTTACTAACCACCTGAATGATTACAGAGTGACAGAAAACGGACATGGACCATTGAGAAAATAATACAAAACGCAGGTGACTTAATTTCATAGGATTATCTACCTGATCAAAATCCCTAAAGATGGGTGTGTAGACAAGAAATGCCTGCCATCCAGACTCTAAATTCTCCCTTTCTTCACCGGTTTCCTGTTCTACTTACTTCCTGTCTACTCCTCCTTCTCTTTTATTAGTCAATATTACAGGTGTGCAGGTCTCCTGGAGCATCTCCTTCTCCAGTTTCCCCATTTATCCCCAATTCAAAAGCAGAAATAAGAAAACATATATAACGTGCACTCAAGTGACAGATTTTGAACTCAGCAAGAAACCAGGTTACCTGGTATCTGTGTGTCCATAAACCCTCTTCCACGTGCCACAAACACATTTCAGAACTCACGAGGACCATGCCCATGAAACATCTCTGAACTGGGACATGGTTTTGTCGTGCCTGTTTGGTTTGGATTTGGCCTCATTTTTTTTTTTTTCAATCTAGAATTTCAGTTTCCAATAAGGAGCAACATAACTTTAATGGGCCTTTAAGAAATTTAGGCAATTAGGGATAACCTTCCTCCCTTAATTATGGTCTAAATGTGGTGAGTTAATGAAACCCCTTCCCAACTACCTAAGCATACTTTCAAATTAAAATAAAGCCTGAACTGACTACCCAGGTTAAATGGATTAAAAGATTAAGGCATCGGGAGCCAGTGCTTTCTTTCTCCCTCTCTCCCATTTCAACCACAAACCACCCCAGCCCTCTAAGGACTAGAGGAGTCACCGTGAAGGCGCCCAATTACCCACGAATTACACCAACCGTAACCAATTTCAAGATCACAGATCAGGCTTTCCCAAAACATGAATCTGCTAATTAAGTTACATGAAAGTCAAACTAACAGGCAATTTGGATGTGACATTCATCCACCTGAAAGCAGACTGATGGGCGAAGTATTAAAAAAGCTCACAATAACAGAGCTACTCCTTACGGTGAACAATATTATACACCTGGCTAATTGCAATTAAAATACATGGAAGCACAAAGGGGCTAATCTTGACCCGAGCATTTCCAGGAAACAGCACCAAACCAATAAACGACTCACAGGGATCTGCTTCAGCTTGTGAGAAAACCCACAAGTACTCATCTGCAAAGTTTAACTGGTAAGGAAACAAGTTTAAGGCACTTACACCCACAAACACAACACTGCGAACATGGCTACAGTCTTAGTAACTGCATTTTTCTGAATTCTAATCAAAGGAGTGTGGTTCAATTTCAAGGCTTTGTCTGTCCGTTAAGCTTTAGTATATACTGAAATACTTGTCCATCTTCCCACTCATTTCCCACAAGAAAAAAGAAATCCGTAAGAGAAAATACTTGTTCCCAATGATCATGTGTAAATAACATAGAGTCATTAAAGGTAGATAATGATATACTGAAACCCTAACCCACTGTACCTTCTTTATGTACCTTCTTTATGTACCACATAAAGAATGTGACCTTCTTTAGAAAAAGGGCATTGCAGACACAGTTAAGATCAGGCTATAACAGAGTGGGCTTCTCGTATAACTCAACTGGTGTCCCTCTAAGAAGACGGCCACGTGAAGACATGGAGAGACACAGGGAGAATGTTGTGTGATGACAAAGGCAGAGACTAGAATGACATAGCTACAAGCCAAGGAACCCCAAAGGTTACCAGCAAGCCAGCAGAAGCAAAGAGGCAAGGAAGATTCTCCAACAGGTTTCAGAGGGAAGGTGGTCCTGCTGACACCTTGCTTTCAGACTTCTAGCCTCCCGAGCTGAGAGAGAATAAATTTGTTGTTTTAAGCCACCCAGTTTGGAGTACTTTGTTATGGCAGCCCTAGGAAAAGGGAATACACTGCACTTGAACTTGGGTTTCTTCCTCTTGCATTTCTCCATCCTGCCCCCTCAGCTGGCAAATACTCCCACTGCACCATCAAAGAACTGCAGGGAATCCCCAGTCTGTGGTTTGGTTGGGGAAGCTCTCTCTCTCTTAAAGTGTCACATGACAGGCTAAGCTATCTGGGCCCTTGTCCCGACTTTCTTCCTTCTTTCCAGCTCCCACCCTGAGCACCATCCTGCTCCTGTCCAAGCATCCGTGACCCAGGTGGGGGTGGGGGGCGTCCAGGCAGGATGGGGAAGTTCCCTTCCCTGTGGGCGGTGCCTGTTCTGCTTCCGCCCACCCCAGTTTCTCACAGAATTTTTAGAACACTTCTTTCAGTTTTTACTTAAGTAATATCCTTCCTCACGCCCCAACACCCCCGCCCCCCACTACAGACTCACACACTCTCACTCTCTCACACACACAGCCACGTGCCCAGAGGGAGCTGGGCCAGGAGGCAGATCTGAATACACACACCACCCTGTACTGTGACTGGCCTCTCCCATCCAATAACTGAGACTTTTTGTTACTGGGCCAAGGTTTTCTGCCAGACTCACTTCCCTTATAATGAATGAATTATCCCCGAGAAAGTTCCTCAGTTCTCCCCTGGAAGCTGACCTGCAGTGGCCTAACCCACCTGTTTACCAGGCATGCCAGGCCACGGCAGACCCCCAATGGGTAGGCACTAAAGCTCAACCTGCAACTCCACCCTTACCCCCAAAACCATGACAGAACTCTTGTTGAAAAATTAGAGCAACTGGCTGAAACTTGATAGCATCTGAAAAGAATATGTATATACCCTAAGTTTGCTAAACTCTTGGGCCAGTGACAGTGAGCAGCACTGGGGGGAAAAAAAAAAAAAAAAGCAACTGTCTCCCAACTTCCAACCAAATGTTTTACCAACAAGACCATTTCTGCTGTTAATTATTTAATCTTCAACCAAAGTGAATTTTGACATGTTCTTCCTCAGATGCCTTACCCTGGACCGATGGTTCTCAAACTTGAACATGCATCAGAATCACCTGGAGGGCTTGTTAAAACAGATCACAGGCCCCTCCCCTGGAGCTTCCGATTCAGTAGGCCCAGGGTGGGCTCTGAGAACCGGTCTAACAGGTTCCCAGGCGGTGCTGATTCTGCTGGTCCCGGGACTATTCTTTGGAGAAACACTGCCCTAGACTTGTCCTTCCTCACTCAGAACAAGCCCTGAGCCGGGCTCAACAGGCACTGCTTGCTGGCCTTCCCACTGTCCATCCCCTTCTCCCACACAGGTACAGCCCCCAAGTGGTCAGTAAGCGCCACTCCCTGGCAGCTGGGTGAACTCCCCTGCAAAGCAAACTGGGTAGTCCCATCGGTCCCTAAGCCAGGAGTAGTTCCAGGTGACTCTGGACCATTTTTGACCTGGGAGATGTAAGGGGAGGTGCGCTGAGGGGCGCTCCTGAGAAAGAGACACAGGATGAAGGTTCTTTTAACCTGCCTTTGGTTGTTCCGGTGGGAGGACACCAGGCAGCGAAGCCTCAGTCCTCCTGCAACCTTGAAGGGAGCTGGGCAGCACACTGAACCTGCTGAACAGAGAGTTGGAAGGACCCGGTGCCTGGTGCTGACGCTCACCTGATGAGTAAACCAGCCCAGAACCACCCAGCCTCCGGGCTTCGCTTCTTGTGATATAACACGTCCTTCATTGTTTGAACTGGTTGAGTCAGGGTTTTCTGTTACTTAAAGCTGAAAATATCTAATCGCAAAGCAAAGCAAACAGGGTAATATGTCCATCCAAGAACTAAAGACAACCTCTGAGGACACGTTACAGTGGTATGTGTTCCACAAAGTAACCCTAAAATTCTGGATTTAGATTTTCCAGTTATTTCATCAAAAGCTATGCAACCCAGTATCAGGGGATGAGCAACACTTAGAAAACGAAAGAAGCTCTCTAGGACACAGTGAAGTGTTACTACACTGAAGTCCCAACTCTCAGTCTTTCTTACAAAGCCATGCTCATTTACTTCAGGGGATTGCTAGGAACCATAGAATACCAAAGAATTCTGAATTCTTACTGAAGAATTCAGTTGCTTCCACATACCAATCTTAGATTTGGTCTCTTTCTACACAGAGCAGGCTAACTGGGAAAATGGTTTTCTATTTTCCGTATCACTTTAGATAAAAGGTAGACAACAAGTAGATCTAGAGAGAGGACATCTCGGACTGTGTGCCTGTTCTGCCCCTTCATAGCCCTGTAATCTTAAACTGTTTTACCTTTTTGAACCTGTTTCCTAATCTACAAAATGGGAATCCCTGATTACCTAAGGACGATGCATATAAAAATACTTTGTAAACTATGAAGTATAATACAAGGGCAACTACTTCAATCTAATTTTTAATGGATTGACTGGATTAGCATGGCCTGATTTTAAGAGATATAGACCAATCGTGATCCCAGAGGAATCACCTCACCAAAACTTCATACGACATACATCTGTCATAGCAATCAACTGGGACAATGGATTGTTATTCAAACTGGACTTCACCTATTATCAATAATTTAGTGGCAGCTAAAGGAGCCCAACATCCACAAAGTAGTACAACCCTAAAAGTCAACAATGTACAAGGCATAACATCAATATGAATTATTTACTATGTACATTTTCACAATGCTTAATGTAAGAGGCACACACAATGTCTTTGCTTTTACTGACGCTGTTCTCCAGGAACGACCTCAAATGCAGCAGTGGGTTTCTTTGGATATTTCACAGGTGGCAATTCATCTTTCCTATAGAAGTTTAGTTTTGGGGGGGATGGGGGATTAATATTTTTTGAAGTTTAAAAAATTACTGAAATATAGTTGGCATATGTTATATTAGTGTCAGATGTACAACACAGTGACTTGACAATTCTATACATTACTCAGTACTCATCACCATAAGTACAGTCACCACCTGTCATCATACAGTATTATCACAATATTATTGACTTTATTCCCTATGCTATAGTTTTCATCTCCATGACTTATTTTATAAGTCATAAATAAATATGGAATAAATAGGGAATAAAGTTTTATAACTCGAAGTTTGTACCTCTTAATCCCTCTCACCTATTTCATCCATCTCCCCACCCACCTCCCCTCTGGCAAACACCTGTTTGTTCCCTGTAATTAAGAGTCTGGTTTTCTCATTTGTTCATTTGTTTTTTTTGATTCCACGTGTAAGAGAAATCACATGGTATTTGTCTTTCTCTGTTTGATTTCTTTCACTTAGTATAACACCTTCTAGATTCTTCCATGTCACATATGGGAAGATTCCACTCTTTTTTATGGCTAGATAATATTCCATCGTATGTATACATCACCTCTTCTTTATCTACTCATTTATCAATGGACACTTGGATTGCTTCTATATCCTGGCTATTATAATTAACACTGCAACAAACATAGGGATGTATATATCTTTTCAAATTAGTGTTTTCCATTTTCTTGGGTAAATATCCAGTACTGGAATTACTGGATCATATAGTATTTCATTTTAATTTTTTGAGGAACCTTCATATTGTTTTCCACAGTGGCTGCACCAGTTTACATTCCCATCAACAGTGCATGAGGATTCCTTTTTCTCCACATCCTTACCAACACTTGTTGTTTCTTATGTTTTTTTAACCATTGGGACAGGTGTAAGGTGGATCCTATTATGGTTTTGTTTTCCATTTTCCTGATGATGAGTGATGTCGAGCATCTTTTCATGTGTCTGTTGGTCATCTGTGTATCTTTGGAGAAATGTCTGTTCATGTCTTCTGCCCATTTTTTATTGGATTATTCATTTTGGAGGTGTGGGTTGTATAAGTTCCTTATATATTTTGGATACTAACCCTTTATTAGATCTATCATTTGCAAATATCTTCTCCCATTCCATGCCTTTTTGTTTTGGTCACGGTTCTTCTTTGCTGTGCAGAAGCTTTTTAATTTGGTATAGTCCCTATAGTTTATTAATAGATGAGTTTAGTTTTAGCCCAACAACCACATACCATCCAGAGCCACGTCTTCTGATTGAAATATATGAACAAACTGGTTAAAAATAAAAGGAATTGGTGTGAGGGAAAAAGCAAGTATGATGCTAAAACCATGTTTCTCAAACTGGGATATGTATGTGTGTAGTAGAGAAAATAATGCCATGAGGTAAATATGGCTATCTTCCTGAAACAAACATTTTACTAAAAAATTTTTGGAGGGAACAAAAGAACAATCAGTGAGTAATTTTTAAATAACTTCAAAAAAAATTAAATAACTTCAAATTCTCAATAAATTAAAATTTTTTTCCGAAGAATTTTCATGTTCATAGCAAATTTTTAAAAACTATATCCCCACTACTTGGGGGAAAACATGGGGAAAGACTATAATAAACAAGTAAGACTTCCCTTATATCATTTATAAATTAGTTGCAAAGACAATTCAAAAACAACGGTTCTGAAAAACATCTTTATTGAGCACAACATCTGTGAAATACCATCCAGATTTCCGCAGTTAATTATTTGTAAAGCGGCAACATTCTTTTGTTACATTTATTGGAGGAGGGGTGGGAATCACTATTACTCTAGAGTCATATTTCACATGTGGAAGACTGTAACAACAAACGAATAATTTGATGACAATTCATTTGAAATTAGAGTAACAAGCTCCTGGGAGACCCCATTATCTTAACACTTGTGTTCCTAGACAGAGAATACTGCCTTGGGAAATTATATTTCTGTTCTGAACCTTGAAACCCCAAGCTTTGCCGCCCTCTTAAGCAGTAAGAAGTTTAGCGTCACAACACATCCAGAATGCCTTCGTAGAATTAATCACTACTGCTGCCAATGTATTGGGATCCGTCTAAAAAGGACTTTTATTTTTCATCACCCCATCAAGATGAATGGGTTAAAGAGCAACCCAAAGCACAATTCTCACTACATAAAAGAAGCCCAAGACAATCACAATGTCAGCTCATCTCTAACTCTGTCGCTATAAGCTTTCTTGAAGAAAGAAGCTGAGTTCCCAATGGCAAAACACTCAAGTCTCTCTCTTCCTCATGGTGGTACCTTCGCTCTGGCCTGAAATAAGCCCCTTATAAATCTTCTATGTACTTTTAAGTAACCACATTGTCATTCCAACAGCTAGGCTGTTGAATCTGCCTAGCTCTTACTGCAGGATGCACACCTGACTGAACAGACTCCACAGAGTTAGGTTACTGTTAAATGTTTGTGACAGGTAGCAATAATCAGACAAGCCACCCAGTGGCATATGGAATGAGGCCAGCCAAGAGTCAGCCTTTGAATGTTGAATTAAGGCACTTGTCCTAAAGCAATCCTTCCTAAAGTAACGAACGAACACCAAGTTTCCGGCACTGGATATGCCATGTTTACGGGCCATACCCAGGCTCTCCAGACTTCAATTCCACTTTATTGTTTCAGGAATGTGAACATTAATGAAATGTTTTGCTTATTTTTATTCTAGACTAACTCTTCAAAATACACCTGGAATTATTAAAATTGGTTCAAATATCTTTTTTGATATAAAGATATAAATTAGCACAAGCCTGATCACTCTGGAGTCTGTAAGATAAATCTAGGGAAAATAATAATTTTTTTAGAGGAAGTAATAATTTCAATGAAAATCTGAATTTGGATACTGATCCTATTAGACTATTTTTCTAATTCCACTTGAGGGCTAAATAATTATATAAATAAGTTTCAAAAGTTTTGCTAAAAGTTTCACAACCTAAAAAAAAACAAACAAGGTTTTTGTGACTTGAAAACAATTTTAATATATGCCAAGAACCCTGTTTAAAACCTTGTATTCTAAGGATATCTAAATTATGAGATCTATTACAGTCAAAGAAAATTCACTTTACACTGTTACGGCCATGAAGATGATCACTAAATGCATTCATTCCACAGCCCTCCCAGGGCCCACATGACCGTGTAGAAGGTCTCAACAGGGCACACAGAGATAGAGCTAATCACCCATTCTCTTTTAAAAAACACACCAACTGCAATAACCTAATTTAAAAACCACAACCTCTAATACTAATACCAGTCCTTGGACTTCAATGGCAAATATAACTTGTGGGCTTGGATATGAAGAACATGTGGAACATTATAAGCAATCAATCTAAAAGACTTAAATTTAAAAATAGGAGCTTACATCCCTTCATTTGGCAGGTCTTCACCCAAGTGTTAGTTAGGTACTAGGTTAGGTGCTGAGGAATCAGTCAAATGAGACTCAGGACAATCCTGGGACAGGCAATTTTAAAACAGGGATGAGCCCTGTGCTAGGAGAAGTGTCATCGTGTGCCATGTGGAGTCGGTCACGTGGGCAGGTTAGCCAGAGAAAAGAGAGAGAGCACGAGCCCAAGTGCAAGAGGGGAAGTGAGAAGCAGGGGCAGGAAGGCTGAAGAGGTGAGCAGGGCCTAGATCACCCAAGGCCTTCTACACCATGCTCAGGTCTTCTGCACTTCATCACGAAGGTAAGGTTGTTTGCAAGAGGAATGGTAGGAAAGGATGTATGACTTGGATACATTATGCAGGGAGGAAGATGAAGAACAGACCTGGGTAGCTATAAAATGGAGGCAGCAGACCATCTGAAGAAGATGCAGCCATACCTGATGATCATCTACTAGGTGGGGAGTATGAAGGATTCGGGGGGGTGGGGGGCCATCCTGGTTTCTGGCTTATGCAAATGAATGCACGGTGCAGCAGCAGGGGAAGGGCTGAGAAGGACCCGAGCTCAAGAGCTCAGTTCCAGACACACTAGGTTAGCAGCACCTGAAAGCTAAAGGGAGCTCTCTGTGGGCAACTGGGCAGGTGAGACCCCTGGCTCGAAGGTACAATCTAAGTGCAAGTTCTTTCTACATAAGACCCAAGAGAACAGGTGAGATCACCTGGGGAAATGGCAGAGGGAAAGAGAAGCAGGCCCACAAGGGAACCCTGAGGAGGCAGACAAAGGTTAAAAAGCTATGATCCTGTCAACAGGTGAGGAACTTTGAGGTTGCGCTGGAAACACAGCTTTCAACTTCTAAAGGAGAACAAAGAAAAGTGAAAAGCAGTTCCATTCCCTGTGGGGGCTCTGAAATCCCCTTGACTGCCAAAAGAAGTTTCCCTAATGATTAAGTCGTTTTTGTCTGCAATTATATCTTTCAGTATGTTGCTGAAAGGTTAACAAGACTTTCTGCACGTTCTGACTTCAAGGATCTGCCTTTAACTGATGTTAAACTACTTCAGGAGAACACATTTTGCTGCTGTTACTGATCATATAAAAACACATTAAAAACACACAACACAATGACAACTTCCACAGACGCTGTACCTGACCAGTCGGTACTGATGATTTTTATATAACCGTTTTTAGAAGCTGACGTACTATACTGTTCACCTCGGCGATGCTCACACTTTTCACATTCTAACAAATTATACCCCAACAAGGCTTATGGGAGCTGTGTACAGAGCCAGACAACCTTCCCAGAGAGCATTCAATTCCAGCAAGAGCTGAAGTCCAGTCTCACTTGCTCTCATTGCTTCAGTCCCAACCGCAACCTCTCTCTCTCAGCAAAGAAACTGATTACTGCTGATATTTGAGAACACCCCGGAGAAAAATGGGGACGCAGAGGCAAGAGGCAAGAAAGTCTTTCAAATATTGCTTTTCTGGCATTCAACCAAATATAATTACATAGCATTCATAGAAGATTAAGTCAAGTTAATACAAACAAAATCTTCAGTGAGGCCAATTTCCCTGAAAGCTTTCCCAAACTCTGTTTGAGATCATAGGCTGGCTACTCCAGAACCCTCCGCCCCAGGATTAATGGTGGTCTGCTTCGGGCCCTGCCCTGGGCCATCTGGAGAGTGAGACACAGAGCCCTCCTCCTCTATCTAGATTCTCACCGGGGACAGATGTCAGTGCCACCTACACTTTTCTTGGGACATCTGGAGATTCTATTTTATGGTCAAATCTCTCTTGAATCTCTCTTCTCTCTTGAGTCCCAAGAAAGACTCCTCTATGTGAGTGCTCTCAGAGACGAGGCATTCATGTTGTAGAATTCGTAAGTACTGACTCTACTGACTTCAAGTCCAACTTAATATCATTGAGAATTGGCCTTGTGGGGTAGTAATTAAAACAAAAATCTCAAAAATGTTTGAAAAATGTGTAAAGAGGTAGTAATAACTTCATAAATAAGATTTAGGATAAAGGACATTAACCTAGCAGAGCAAATCAAATATTAGATTACAACCCAAAGTATAAATTAATATCCATAAGTCCATATACTGA
Source organism: Panthera uncia (assembly GCF_023721935.1). Lineage (NCBI taxonomy): Eukaryota > Metazoa > Chordata > Mammalia > Carnivora > Felidae > Panthera > Panthera uncia. Next base: position 128,108,693 of record NC_064811.1, on the reverse strand, counting down.
TATAAATGACTGAATGAATGAGAGAAAATAAGCAAATTTCCCATAAAGAAGAAGTCCAAATAATTTATGCAGGTGGAGCTTAATTCCATTTAATGACTTATCTCCAAAGAGTGTAGCATGGAAAGATGGAAAGAAAAGAGTTAGCCAGGTGATTAAGGTCAACATCAAAGTGATAAGCCATGCTGATAGCAGATATCCTCAATATGTGATGAGAATACCAATGTATAGCTGTGGCCTTCCTCCCCAAAACGCATAATAACCCCAGTCTAACAAAGAGGAAAAACATCAGGCAACCCCAAACCGAGGGATATTTTACAAAATACCTGAGCAGTACTCCTCCAAACTGTTAAGATTTCAAAAACAAGGGAGGTCTGACAAACTGTCACAATCAAGAGGTCCTAAGGAGACATGACAACTAAAAGTAATGTGGGATCCTGGACAGAGAAATGACACCAGGGAAAAATTTGTGACGTTCAAATAGTGTGGAGTTTAGTTCATGGTAATGTAGCAATGCTGGTTTCTTAGTTGTGACAAACGTGCCACAGTAATGGAAGATGTTAACTGTAGGATAAACTGCATGAGGGGTATACAGGAATACTCTGCCATCTTCACAGCTTTTCTGTAAATCTACATCTATCCTAAAGCCAAAGGTCTGTTTCAACTGTAGCAAGACATTATATGAGCTTTGGAGGTATTAAATTTTTCATTAAAAAAAATTCCCAGGGGCACCTGGCTGGCTCAGTTAAGCGTCCAACTCTTAATCTCAGCTCAGGTCATGATCTCACAGTTCAGGAGATCGAGCCCCACGTCAGGCTTTGCGCTGGCAGCACAGAGCCTGCTTGGAATTCTCTCCCCATCTCTCTGCCCCTCCTGCGCTCTCTCCCTCTCTAAGTAAATAAACTTAAAAAAAAATCTCCAACTGTGCAGTAAAGGTAAGTGAATACTAAGTACTTAGGTGACTCATTTACATACCACGTGACATCACACTTACAGAGGGAATTCTTGCCAAGGACTCGAGAACCTACATCTTCAGAAAATGGACACAAAGAAAGTTTTCTAATAGCACCATCCAACCCATGTCATGATGTTATCTTTACACATAAGGAACAAATTCTAAGCAAAAAAAAAAAAAAAAAAAAGGCCAGAAGAAACAAAGAGGAAGAGGCTTGGAAGTTTGGAAGTCAAGTTAAAAGGAAGGCAACTATGGATAACATGACAGCAAAATACTAGAATATTTTATATCGAGAAGATTAAAATATATAAATCAGGGCTGATCGAAATGTGAATCATGATTAAGAAATTTTTTAATCAATCCAGTCGTGGCAAACAGCATTTTTTTTTTCCATGAAATAAGATGGACTAAAAAAATTCTATGGATGGGTGGTAGTGATTAGTTGCACAACAATATGAAAGTACTGAATGCCACAGAACTGACATTTGAAAATGGTTAAAACGGTGGGGCGCCTGGGTGGTTTAGTCGGTTAAGTGTCCGACTTCAGCCCGGGTCACGATCTCGCGGTCCGTGAGTTCGAGCCCCGCGTCGGGCTCTGGGCTGATGGCTCAGAGCCTGGAGCCTGCTTCCGATTCTGTGTCTCCCTCTCTCTCTGCCCCTCCCCCGTTCATGCTCTGTCTTTCTCTGTCTCAAAAATAAATAAACGTTAAAAAAAAAATTTTTTTTAATAAAAATAAAAATGGTTAAAACGGGGGATGCCTGGATGGCTCAGTTGGTTGAGCGTCCGACTTTGGCTCAGGTCACGGTCTCATGGTTTTCACGTTCGAGCCCCACGTCCAGCTCACTGCTGTCAGTGCAAAGCCTGTTTTGGATCCTCTGTCCCCCCTCTCTCTCTCTCTGCCCCTCCCCTGCTCATTCTCTCTCTCTCTGTCTCTCAAAAATAAATTTTAAAAAATGGTTAAAATGGTAAGTGTAATGTATATTTTATCACAGTAAAAAAATTTAAAATAGAAAAGAGTATGTCCTAGGTGGTAAAGGTAAGCACTATTTGATAAATAAACCATGTGCATACACATTCATACATCCACATATATGCCTATGGGCAGGTAGGTAATCTTGATGTAAAATGCATCTCTTACCAGGAGTCACTGTCAAAAAGCCCGAAAGCCACTGTTCTAAATCACTGCTACAATTCTCTCTCCCCACACACCTTCACAGCAACCTGACACTATGTCAAAAGACCAACAGGGATAAAATCTACTAATACCTTAAAGTCTGACAGAAAACTGACGAAAAAAAACCAGCTCCCACTGAGAGGAAAGGAGAGAACCGAAGCAATCTACAAAACAGGAGAACAAAGGCTAAGGCCCGAGTAACAGGCTGGATACACCCACCCCCGGAGATGCTGCCCAGGCCTTCCATGCTCCGGACTCACAGCATCAACTGCCTCCCTGCCATCTCCAGACTTGTCATACCAAGTCTGACATTCCGATGAGACAACCAACCAGAGTTCCTGATTTCCCTCCCCCTAATTCCTTTCCCATCCCTCCAGATGCTCAAGCCAAATTTTAGAAGCCCTCCATGACATACTTCTCTTTCCCTCACTCTCCACCACTGACAGAGCAATGAATCTGTTCCACTCCCAAAATTCATCTCAGAACTTTCCACGTCCCTTCATTGCCACTCCCACCAGCCTCGTCTGAACAACTGCCAGCATCCTGCACCTTTTCTTAATTCCACACACTCTAACAGAGGATTGTGACAAACTCTGAACTCTGCCCCATATATTTATCCTCCATTTAAAATTTTATACAATGGGGGCGCCTGGGTGGCGCAGTCGGTTAAGCGTCCGACTTCAGCCAGGTCACGATCTCGCGGTCCGTGAGTTCGAGCCCCGCATCAGGCTCTGGGCTGATGGCTCGGAGCCTGGAGCCTGTGTCCGATTCTGTGTCTCCCTCTCTCTCTGCCCCTCCCCCGTTCATGCTCTGTCTCTCTCTGTCCCAAAAATAAATAAAAAACGTTGAAAAAAAAATTTTTTTTAATTTTATACAATGAATTTAAATGGTCACAAAGAATGTAAATCTCTGGTATATTATAAATGATGGCATCTTTAATAAACTCACAATCACTTCTTAAAATATATTCAACGGAATCTAAATACCACTGCAATGAAATCCATCATCATCCATTTTTTTAAGTAATCCCTACACCCAACGTGGGCCTCAAACTCATGACCCCAAGATCAAGAGTCGCACGCTCTACCAACTGAGCCAGCCAGGAGCCCTATCATCGCCCATTTTTTAAAAACACATCTATAAGCATTCCTGAATAGCTGGATATTCCCTCCAAGGATTTTAACCTAATACATACATCTTTATGTTCAAATACTTGTGCAACAAAACTATGGGTATACATTGAAATAGGCTTTTTAAAAAACATTCCTGTGACCACAGGGTTCAAATGTTAAATATTTTTTTCTTCTGAATTGAGTTACCATTACAATTTTTACTAGTACAAAACTGATCAACAAATTTTATAAATTTTGATAGGAAATTAAACATAAAGAAACAAATTTACTGAAAATGCATCCTTTAATGAAATGGATGAGTGTCTTACCCCCATCAATGGTTCATATAAATATTATATTTAATATAAGCACTGAAAAAGCTTGTTTACATAAACAGATGTGAATGGAAGGAGCATTGTTATAGCACTGTCCCTATATTCTCTAAACACCCTCAGTGTTTATCCAAAAATCACAGTGATCTATGATTAAAAATAACTTTTGGGGCACCTGGGGGGCTCAGTTGGTTAAGTGTCCGACTTCGGCTCAGGTCATGATCTTGCGGCTTGTGGGTTCGAGCCCCACCTTGGGCTCTGTGCTGACAGCTCGGAGCCTGGGGCCTGCTTCAGATTCTGTGTCTCCTTCTCTCTCTGCCCTCCCCCACTCATACTCTTTCTGTCTCTCTCTCTCAAAAATAAACATTAAAAAAAATAATTTTGATCATCTATCAACTGCCAATTTGATTATGTCCTTAAATTTTGTTGAAAGATTCAAAAGCCACCAGAGTTACAAAAGAATTTGTCATCTAATCAGAGTTAACTGCTTCTCCTAACCAATATCAGCATTTCAAAGCCACACCTCTGATTGCCCAAGATGAAGTACTCATAAGACTGGGGCTGGGTAAGAAGTATGCCTTTCTTTTGTAAAGTGGAGAAGAGAGATTACAAAAGAAGAGGTGAAAAAGGATAACTCACAACCTCAGATCAATTTCAGGAGACTATAGGACAGTGGGATCTAAAAGCTGATTCCCTGGAAGTTATCCCTGTGCCCAGGTACCACTTAGAGTCTCCATGCACCTCCAAGGGACCAGACATCTCAGTTTGACAAGTGACCGAGACTGTACCATGACCAAAGTATTCTCTTAAAAATGTAATTTACACCTTTCAATTTGCTAGCCCCTGCTTTAAATCCTTCAACAAACCATACCACCCTTAAAAAAACAAAACCCAACCTCCTTAATGTGTTTTCTAGGGTCCTATCTCACCTCACTATCCCACAAACCACCCAGGCCTTCTCCAAGTTCCTGGAATGCTGCCAGTGCTTCCTACCTCAGGGCCTTTGCACATGCCATTCCCACTGCCTATGGTACGTTCCCTCTGTTTGCTGCACGGCCATTCCTCCACATCCTCCAGACTTCAGCTTAAATGTAACCTCCTAAGAGGGGCCTCATCTGACCACCCCTTCTTCTTCATTATACTATAGCAATCTAATTCTTGGTAGTTATAACTGCAATATTTTGTTTTATTTACAGTAATGTCTGACTACACCGCTATATGCAACACAGGTTTTGTTCACTGTTTTATGCCCACCACTCAGCACTGTGCCTGATGCTCAACAGATATTTGTGAGCAAGAGGACAGCATAAGCATGCCACGAAAAATGTGAAGTTGAGAGTGCATGTGAGAGTATGTGTGGGGTGGGGGGACAGGGGGGTATTTCTAACAGCTTTCTATACAACCTTATTTTAAAACAAAGTCATATGAATTATCAGAGAGTATAGATACCCCAAATGCCAAAGAGAAAGGTATATTACAGATATGTCAAACACATAAACACAGCTGTACATATACCAAGACTTTGACAGCATCCAAAGTGAGCAGCAATATTCAGCATGCAGGTATTTGCTCCTGTTGTTTTTCTTACCTCTGCTCTTGAGAATGTTCCTCCATATCCTCTTCAGAATCACCCTATTGATAAAAGAACATGGTTTAACAGTTATTTCAAAATAACACAAAAATCTCCAAAAGAAACAGTTCTTCAAATTAAACACAGGTAATAACCTTGTAACGAATATCTAAAAACAGTGCCTGATACACAGCAGGCATTCAGTATCTACTGAAAGAATAACACTAGTAATGACACCACTAAAAGCCATAAACAGCCAAGTGATCCCTTAGATATTTTATGTAAAGATCCTCATTTAAAACCACAACCTACATAATCTCAAAATTAGTTTGACATCTCTTCTCTCCAAGAGCCTTTTAACATTTAAGTTACACAGGGACACCTGGGTGGCTCAGTCGGTTAAGCGTCTGACTTCGGCTCAGGTCATGATCTCACAGTTTGTGAGTTCGAGCCCCACATCAGGCTCTGTCCTGACAGCTCAGAGCCTGGAGCCTGCTTCAGGTTCTGTCTCCCTCTCTCTCTCTGCCCCTCCCCCGCTCATGCTCTGTCTCTCTCTCTCTCTCTCAAAAATAAATAAACATTTAAAACAAAAAAACATTTAAGTTACACAAAAGTCACACAAAATAAAGTTTAACAATATAGGAAATGGATCGGTTAGCTCGCAATCCCCCAAATGGATATCCGACGTATTTTGACATCAACATAAAAAAGGCTGATCAATTTTATAAATAGTATAAACATCACACTCAAAAGCACTTCCAAAATCCTCTCCCAGACTTACCAGGCTAAAATCTAACTACATGTCATATAACAAGAGGGTAAAAAGAAAAGGCACGTGAAACCAAAACACAAGGGCAGATCGGATTAGATACTACATGTAATCTGCCTGACGGACTCTATCTTGACCATTCTTTCCCGAAGCTCACCATTGCTGGCTTCAGGAATACCAAGCCTTCCTGGTCCTCCAGCTTCTCTCTAACCCTTGGCTCTCAGCACTTACTGCCTCATTACCCTCTTCCTCCCTGTCACTGCCAGTCCTCCTGGGCCCAGACTCCCTACACCAATTTGAACCATAGGGCCCAAATCCCCAGTGCCAGCCCCCATGCCTCATTCAATCACACGTGTGGATACTCAGGGAATGCCTATCTTCCCCGAGAGCAAGACTCCTGAGATTCTGGTGAGCACTGCACCAAGCCATGGCCAACAGATGGCAAATACTCCACAATACTTGGAGGATGGATTCATTTACAGCTTCAGCCCTACTGGCAAATGCCTCCAGGACATATGCATTTTGTCTCCCCAGAAATAGTTACAACCAACACTTACTTATCAACATCAGGGGCCCCTGCCAAGGGGTTTCTGTTCTAACGCGCCTCTTTCTGTCAAGGATACCAACATCCTCCTTGACTCATGGCAAACCTTAAGGTCATCTTACACTGCTCTCCTTCCTTCGCCTCCAGGCATAAAGACCTACCCACTCATCTGAAATAGGGTACAGACCTGTCCTTTCTTCTCCATCCCTTCTGCCAGCAAATCAGCCCATACTTTCAGCACCCCAGGCCTCCATTACTACCACACACAGGGCTTCTTCCTCTGTTTAAGACTGCTGCCTCCAGGGGCACCTGGGTGGCTCAGTCAGTGAAGCGTCCAATTTCAGCTCAGGTCATGATCTCACAGTCCATGGGTTTGAGCCCTGCGTCAGGCTCTGTGCTGACAGTTTGGATCCTGGAGCCTGCTTCAGATTCTGTGTCTCCCTCTCTCTGCCCCTCCCCACTCATTCTCTCCCTCTCTCTCTCTCTCCCTCCCTCCCTCTCAAAATAATAAAAACATTACCAAAAAAAGAACAAAAAACAAAAAACAGACTGCTGTCTCCAACCCATCCCGTGTGCCACTGCAAGACCAATTTTCTTCACCATCAATCATGACTTACCACCCGCATGGTATGGACCCAGCATCCAATGTCATTGCGTTAATCTCTGCTCGAGAGCCTTCCACGACTCCCTAACTGCTAGTCAGATGTACTCCAAGCTCCTTAACCTGTAACTGAGCAACTGTCAATTGACTTCGCCATAGCCATCTCAATCTCTATAGCCACACTTCATCAAGCGCTCTGGGCTCCAATTCAAAGCATCAACTTTAAAAACACTGAACTGTCACCCATGTAAGGGTCTAGACAAGGCCCCATTCACACCTTTGCTAATGCAGCTCTCCAAGTGCCCTCCCACCCTTAAGCTTTAACAGACCCCTCTAATATACACTGTTCTTCCTCTCTCCTCTCAGTTCCTACATTTCAGCACTTGAATGTTATCTCAGGGTATTACCAGCCTTATCTCCCCAACACCACCAGGCTCTCAAAGGGCAGGAACCAAATCCTGTAATTCCCCCACCCCATCCTTTAGCAGTGCCTCAGGGCCCTTGCACTAGCTATTCTAAATCTCCCACTGCTTTCAAGGGTTGGTTCAAATGTCAAATATATCCCTTCTCAAAGGGATCTGCCTTGACTTAAAATTAAAACTCCAGTTCCCATCACCTGAATCTTCTCCAGTCTGCCACCACAAAGCACTGATGCCTTCCTAACAGACTAAATAAGTGACAATTTATTCTACTCCTTATTTACTATCTATATGCCTCCTGTAGACTGGAAGCTCCACAAGGGCAGTAGTTTTTGTTCAATGTGACACCCACAGCACATAGACCAGTGCTTGGCCCACAGTACGCACTCAACAAACGTCTGCAGAGCTAAGCACCCTCTAGCTGGTTCTCAAATGCTAATGGATATATACCTTACACCTGCTAGAATGGCCATTATCAAAAAGACAAGAAATAAAACCTGTTGGTGAGGATGTGGAGAAAAGAGAACCCTCCTGCTCTGTTGGTGGGAATGCCAACTGGTGCAGCCACTGTGGAGAACCGGATGGAAATGCCTCAAAAAATTAAAAATTGATCTAACAATTGCCCTTCTGGGTATTGATCTGAAGAAAACGGAAACACTAATTTGAAAAAGTATCTATACCCAACAGCATTATTTACAATAGCCAAGACATGTAAACATCTATCCATTGATAGATGAATGGATAATGATGTGGTGGTTTGTGTGTGTATGCAGATATATGTGTACATGCATATAAATATATATATATATGTATACATAATGAAATACTATTCAGCCATTAAAAAAACACACACACAAAATTGCACCACTTGTGACAACACGGATGGACTGTTACGGCATTATGCTAAGTGAAATAAGTCAAACAGAGAAAGACAAATACTTTATGGTCATTCTCAAATACAGAATTTAAAAAACAAAAACAAATACCAAATTCATAGATACAGACAATAGACTGGTAATTGCTGGCAGGGGGTGGGGTGCAAAACGGGTGAAGAAGGTCAAAAGGTACAAACTTCCAGTAATAAAATAAGTGAGTCTCTGGGGATGTAAGGTACAGCATGATGGCTAGTTAATAATACTGCACTGCATATTTGAAAGTGATTCAGAGTAAACCTTAAAAAAGTTCTTATCACAAGACAAAAAAAAATGTTTTTATAATTGTGTATGGTGACAGATGGTAACTAGACTTACTGTTATGTTGTACACCTGAAACTAATATAATGTTGTATGCCAATTATACCCCAATAAAAAGTTTTAATGCTTTTTAAAAAAATGTTTTTAATGTTTATTTATTTTTGTGAGACAGAGAGAGAGACAGAGTGTGAGCGGGTGAGGGGCAGAGAGAGAGAGAAAGGGAGACACAGAATCTGAAACAGGCTCGAGGCTCTGAGCTGTCAGCACAGAGCCCGATGGAGGGCTTGAACTCCAGAACAGTTAGATCATGACCTAGGCCAAAGTCAGATGCTTAACTGACTGAGCCACCCAGGTGCCCCAATAAAAAAAATTTTTAAGCAAAAATGTAGAAAATACTAGCAGATATGACTATTGATTATTTTTAAAGACTTCATTAAGCAAATTTTTCTAACTCAAAACAGAACATGAAAGTATCTCTCTCAGACACAGGAACTTTATCACAACACTTTTCCTGGTCAGACTGCTAAAACTCACACAGAGCAAAGGCTTTAACCCTGAACACCACCTGGGTTCAAATCACACCACTCCTGCTTTCATATAGCCTTGGGCAAATTATTTAATGACTCTGGGCCTCAATTTCCTCATCTGTAAAAATCAAGTCATAACACTTCACAGTTTTTCATGTATTACCATGAGTATTAATAACTCATAAAGTGCTTAAACAATGCCAGTGATATTCAACCCATGTCAGCTATTATTTTTTTTTATGTTGATAGTGGAAGTAGATTAAGCCCAAAATAAATCTCTATGACAAAAAGATTTCTAAATACCAGTCAATGATTCACTGACTGGAGCAAGATGCTATTACATAACACAGTACCTGAGATAATGAAGAATTCAGATATTCAATGTACCATTTCCCGTTTCACTTTCTACTAGTTTCCGTTATCTATACCCTCAGACTAAAGGGGTAAGACATGAGTTTTTTAAAGGCAGAGACTCTTTCTTATTCATCACTGTATCCCAGGGGCTTAACTGGGTCAGGCCCATGCTAAGCGTCTGCTAGATGAACAAACAAGGCCAGAAAAGCACTGAGCCCCCCCCCCCCAACCCCCCCCTCAACAGACCAACATGGTTCTGTATCAGGTAACAGCTGTTCTCACTCAGCACCAATGTCTCTGTCCCAAACCTAGCTGGGGGGGGGGGGTGGGGGGGTTAGGAGCGAGACTTCTCTTCTCAGCCAAGGCTGAATGCATTAGAACAAATTCTAGATTCCCTTCTTTCTACTAGAACTGATACAAAACAACGACAACGACACAATAATAGGAAATCAAAGCTTAAGGCATTACACCTGCCGGTCTTCGAAACTAACCTCATAAACAGGACAACACAATGGTAACTGCCTCTCCTCCCCTAGGAAGAACTCATGGGCTAACCACTGAATGCCTTCTGTATGCAGAACCATGGGGCCACAATGGGCCCACCAAGCTCAAAAGCCCAAACCCTCTTACAGGAAATCCAGTTAGGGCAAGAAGGCACCCCCAAGGCAAAGGAAAAACTCCAGACACCTAAGAAACTCAAAAGGAGAGAAATGACAGTGCTGCTGCCCTAACTGAGAACAAATTGAGGGTTGATGGGGGGTGGGAGGGAGGGCAGGGTGGGTGATGGGTATTGAGGAGGGCACCTTTTGGGATGAGCACTGGGTGTTGTATGGAAACCAATTTGACAGTAAATTTCATATATTAAAAAATAAAAAATAAAAAAAATAAAAAAAAAAAGAAGTCTAGAAGGACTGGCTCTTTGGGAACAGCAGGGCAATAGCATTCGTCCTTCCATTCAACAGATACATGTGGGGCCTCCTCTGCCAAGGGTCAGGCTGTAGGGAGCATCCTAGATGACTGACTGGAGCAACACACGAGGTCAGATTGCGGAAGGCCCCAAGGGCCAGAGCAGGTCAAGGGGATCAGCGGGATTTTTACTCGAAGGCGAAGTAGGAAGGTGCACAAAGCAATATCTTGGCACACTCGCAATTTCTTCTTGATAATAAGCTAATGAAAACATTTTTTGGTTCCTAACCATCACCACTTTGGATTCAGTGTGTTGAAGGAGGGGTAAAGCCAGAAGAGGGGGAAAATTCTGTAAATGTAAGAATAAAATCGCATTTTTTTCTTCCTTCTCATCATCACCAGGGATAGAGTTTTTTATGTTCCTACACCAAAATATCCTACCACATAAAACAGCATCTAACAAAAAGACATGAATAATATTATGTATCTATACAACTGCAGAGAACATACAGGACTGAGTTATCTGCACTGGTTCAAGCCTTTCAAAGTAGGAAAGCTGTCCCATGCTCTCCAGGGACCAAATCTAGGAGTCAGCTGAGATACTGACAAAATAATAGGTAACATACATGAAGAGCTTACTAAGTTCAAGATACTTTTAATCCTCGCAAAATCCTCTGAGATCAACACTGCTATTACCCCCATTTTGCAGGTGAAGAAACTGAGGATGAGGGGTGAAAAGGGATGGAACCGGGAGTCAAATCCTGGAACCCTGGACAGAATTTGGAAGATGATACCAATTCAATTGTTATATTTGTTTTTATTAATGATGCACTCTTCTAGTTCTTGATCACTTAAAGACCCATTAGAAAAAGGAAAAAAAAAAAAAAAAAGACGACCCAATCACCAGAAAACATTTCCAAAATAAATAACTATAAATAATTAGTGGTGGTAAATGTTAATATTCAATTCTGTAATGCCACATCTTCTGGGGCTCCCATTTCACCTATCACTGACAAATCTTAGCTTCTGAAGCTGCCTCGGAGTCTTCTGAGTGAAAGGAACCCAACCTAGAAATTAATTAAGGAGAAACCCTCAAATTTAAAAAACACCTATAAATACTCTCTTTTCAGCTGACTCCATGACACACGAGGGAGCTTTTTTTTGGGGGGGGGGGGGAGTCAAAATACTTTGAAGAGAATTCTCTAAAAATAACTGTCTTCAGAACTCACTGTGGTTTATATGTGTATATATTATATATATGCAGTTTAGAGAGATATGCATATAAAGGTGCAGTTTAGATAAATAATATAGATGCATATATATCCTCACCCCCACCCAGGTATGTGCAGGGTAAAATAGTCTCTAAAAGATACACATATAGACAGAAACGAAGTATTTAGAAAATTATTTTGAATACCAGTTTCACTTTCATTATAGCTTTGATTAAAATAGTTTAGTTATAAATGCTTCTATACTGAGTAGTCCAGAAAGACAGCTTCTAAATTGTGACTTTTTTTTTTACCAAAGCAAACTGTATTATCCATATAAACAAAACAAAACCAAAAATTAAGACTTTTATAAAATAACTTTCATGGCTATAAATAATATCATTAATCCTATCACAGGCCTTGACATTTCCATCTCTGAGCACAGTGACTAAATCTTCAACTAATGCTCCAACAAATCAGAGTCTATAATTTACTTTCCTTTCTGTCTGGGTTGGCTTCCAACACTAACCAGTAAGAGGGTACAGGCTACAATTGAGTAAAAATGCAAATGCATATGGATATACACCAGTGCTTCTCAACCCGGGCAATTTTGCTCCCCAGGGACATTTTGCAATGTCTGGGGACATTTTTAGCTCTCACAACTGGGGGGGAAGAGGGAGGAGAAAGTGCCACTGGCATCTAGTGGGTAAAGACAGAGATGCTCTCACTGCTTGACATCCTATAGCCCCCACAACACAGAATTCTCCACCCCACAGTGTCGTTAATGCTGCTTTTGAACACCACTGAGATACACAAATATAACTATTTTTAAAAAGTAAAAACGTCAAATTTTAAATGTGGATCTTTCAGTAGAATCATGAACAATTTCTATTTAGTTCTTTTCATCTTTATGTATTTTCCAAACCCTCACAATACACATCTGTTATTTATAATCAGAAAAAAAAATCCATTTGGGAATAGACTTTTAAGAGAAGGACAGACTATTTGCTCCCCATCCCGATAAGGCTTCTTCTCAAAGGACTGGTCTCATTCAGCTTGCAGGCCTTCAGGGAAGGTCCAAGAAAATTTTCCTCTAAAAATCACCTCTCCGCCTTGTAGCTGTTATTCATTAGCCCTGGTAAAGGGGAATATTCTGAATATCTCAAAACCAGCACTCTAATGCTTCACATAGGAGGGAGAAACTTAAATGTAAAACAGCACAGTTCTTCAGGGAACTTACAGCTAGACATCCTGTTTTTCCAAACAGCCACCAGAGACAACATAGAATTAAGTGCTGTCACCAATGTGGGAATTAATGAACATCTTAAAAACTACCACACGCAAGCTGAATATTCCCTTACAATTCAACACCCCCCAAAAAACAGTATTTGGGGTCACTACTGTTGCTGCTGTGAAGCAGTCAACAACATATTAAAATGTGTACATCTGCACTCAAATGTTAAAGTTAAACCTTCACACAATGCTTTGCAGGACCGTATCTACGTATGATGCCACATATTCTCAATGAAATGCTAGTAATTATTTTTCCACATGCAATCATTGTATCATATGGGGGAGAAACCCCCAAAACCTGAAATTCAAGTTGTTAAGAGGGTGTATCTAACACGAATTAAAGGCCCTTGGAAAAAATCTAAGACTACAATCTTTTAAAGTCACATCTTCATCGCAAAGCTACTTAACGCTAATGGCAAGTGCCACTCACTAACACTTGTGAAATCAATATTCCTGTTGTCTTCAGGCACACACAGCTCCAGCTCACTTAGGGAACAGGGCACACGTCCCTCGCGCACCCAGGTCTACAGCCCGCCGAGGGGCCCGCCCTTCCCCTCCACAAGGCTGCCTCTGGCTGGCCTCGGCCCTGCTGAGGTGGCCTGGGCTCCCACCTCCTGAACTTGGGGCGGGCGTGACTCACGCCCTGTCACATGGCGCGGGAGGAGGCTGGGAAGGCCACCGCTGCCAGGTGTTCAGGCTCGGCCCGACCGTTTATTTGCCTTGCAAAGTGGCCCGAGCGCCTGTGCCGCTGGGGGGCCGACGGCCTGTCCTCCCTCGCACACCCACACCAGCCCTGTCACCTGGTCGTCCTCACCTGAGTGGGCAGCAGGAGTTCCCCTTCTTCTGCCTGCCACAGCTCCACCACGTTCTGCAAGGGCTCAATCGCTGCACGAACACCAAAAAATACACCGCATTTTAATGCACGGAAAAGAAACGCTTCCTGTTTCCCTATCATGCCCCCGTGCACTCGCCTCACCAAAACAAGTCACCCTTTCCTTCTCTAAGCGGAGGCCACCCGAGGACAAGAACACAATGGACGGGGTGCAAGCGGGCGGCCCCTCTGACAGAGAGTAGGGAGCGTGCAAGGTCGGGGTTCTTGTGCTGGTAGGGGTAGGGGGGACGCAGGGGGATAGCCACCCGGCGGGCCGCTCGGCGCTCCGCATCCCGCAGCATCTGGGGCTGGCGTCTGCAGGATGGGTCCTGGGCGGCCAAGCTCGAGGAACAAAGCTGCAGGAAGCCGGGCCGCGGCGGGGCCCCAGCGCGCGCCACACAAAGCGGGGGCTGCGCCCGGGGCGCCCGGGGCCCGCGCACAAAGGCTCCGGGGCGCGTGCGGCTAGCGGTCCGCGCCGCTGTCCCCAAGCTCCGCGACTGCCCAGCTTTCCGTTTGTCTGAGGGCGGGGGGCGCGGGAGGGGACGCTGTGGTTAGAAAATGTTATCAGCCGAGAATTGCAACCGCTTTCCTTCCTCCTCCTGCCCCTTTCCCCTTCCTCCCCTCGCCCTCTTATAGATTTCAGCAGTTCCCTAAAAGAAAGAGAAGGGGGGGGCGGGGTGGAGAAGGAGAGCGAGCACAGCGGCGCAAGGCTGACCTTGTCCCTGAGCCCCTCCCGGGCGACAGCAGGGCAGGAGGACCTGGAAGACGCCCAGAAGGAGGTTCACGGCCGCGGCGGTGCGGCAGTAGCAGCCCGGCTGCGGGCGTCGGAGCCCCGCCATGCTGGTGCTCGCGCTCCTCTCGGGTGCTCGCCGCGCTCGCTGTTCGCTCGCTGGCGCCGGGGCTGCCTCGCCCCGGGCCCGCCCCCGCGCCGCTCCGCCCCGCCCCGCCCCGCGCCGCCCCCG